>NC_051185.1:86466627-86507150 GCF_013339695.2 Rhipicephalus sanguineus | reverse complement strand
AGGGCATGGCTTGATCCGAGGAGGGTCTCCATCGTCACAACTTGAAGTGAGGGCGCGTTGTAGCCCGTACCCGTGGTGGCAGCCCCCAGCGCACCGGGAAAACTGGGCGTTGCGGAGCTAGGCCTAATGGGAGTCTAGCGCGGTGGCGTCGGCGTGGAGATCAAACACGTAGAAGTTGGCGAAAGGTGGGCCCACGTGGACGCGGGTGTTATCCAGTTTGCAGCAGAGAACGTGGCGGTGTGACGATGAGTCCCGGATTATTCGCCAGTGGCGTGAAGGACCGCAATATTCGGTGATGATTGACGGAGCCGATGCGGGAGAGCGTCCGTCGCCGCCTAGCGCTCCGCGCGTTCGGGCCGTTCTAACGACTGACAAGTGAGAGACACCATGCCGTGCCGTCCGAAAACAGCGTTCCCGGGTCGGCTGCTGCCTACATAAATTCACGCTGATGCATTGCTTAGACGGTCATTGTTGGCAGACAACAACCACACAACCACGGTCTCCCGGCGTAACGAGGACGCACCCTGCAGGCCTTTGTTCATCCCCGCACATCTCCCGCAGGAGATTCGGCATGGGTCTTTTAAGCTGAAAGCCTTAGATGCCTCACCAAAGGCGAAAATTGACTGGGTTCCCACGTCGGCTTCCCCCGACTGGTATGCAAAAATCATCATCACGTGACGTGACGTTTTCTCACGTGATCGTGACGTCATAGATCGCCAAATGTGTGACGTCATCATGATGTCAGGCAACGTGACGTCACATTTGACGTCATCACTTGGTAGCCTTGCTTGGTCAACGGTGGGCAGATCACTGATGCAGTGCAAAGCGAGCCGAGGCGCCTCCGATCCTGGTGGCAGTGAACACACCACGTTATGTGCAGGAATCTTTTAGTAGGCGGCGGGGTAGGATGAACACATCCACTGACAAGCAAAAATTACACCCTCTCCCGCTAAAGGGGACCATGAGGCGATGCGAAGCCGGAGCACTTGCACTCGCGTTCCGTTGGCGTTCGTTAGGCATGCTACCGACCTCGTGTCGTGGAACGCGAAGAGGGACGCTACGCGCGTCGTGTCTTCCATCTAGCCTGGCCGTTAATTCTCACAGGGCGAGCGGGGAACGGCGCCGACAGGCGGGCGAGAGGGGGGCAGCGTAGGAGAGGAGAGAGAAGGGGAGGGGACGCGCATGCGCTCGAGCTCATCGCGGCGTTGTGCAGGAGAGAATTTCGGCATGTCTAGCCCGCGTTTCAGAGGAAGAGTGGAAAGGGGTAGGGGGAGAGGGAAAGTGGAGAGGGGGGAGATGGAAAGTGGAGAGGGGAAGGGGAGAGGGTGAGTGGAGAGGGTGAGTGGAGGGAGAGTGGGGAGAGGGGTAGAGGGGTGATGGTGAGGGGGAGTGGAAAGGAGGTATGGGGAGAGGGTATGCGCATGCGCAGTGAGGGTGGTCACGCCGCACACCACCACACCACCACCGCCGGATTGAGCTCGACCTTAAGATACTTCGCATCTAAAAATGTAGCTTTCGCCTTCGAGTTGCCTTTGGTGAATGCGCAAAGGCACTGTGAGTTTTCTTCCATGGGGATGCCTCGCAACATGAAGAAATTTTGTGCAGCTCTCACGAGTAGGACAAAGGAAGGAAGAAACGACAAGAACAGGGCCTGTGCTCATTCTCTATTTCTTCCTTTGACCTACTCGCCGGCGCTGCCCGAAATGTCATCATATATACCAAACAACAAGCTCATTTTACCGTCTTAATACCATGCTACAGTAGAGGTGGTTCGTTTCACGTGCATGCTTGGCTTAGCCTACCTTCGTGCGACGCTGTTGCATCGCCTGATATATGTAATATGGACCACAAATGCCAAAGTTTGCAGTAATATGTCTTTGCAATATACGTGGTGAAATAGCAAGTATGTGCATTGTTCGAAGCACTCTGCTCTGCCATGTTTGTGGTAGAGTGCTTTCATAATCATGCGTGACAGAGCTCATTTAAGAAAACGAATGACCAGATGTTGTGACACGTCTGTAGTAGTCCTATTATGCACGATTGCTGGTGGGACATTGGCTCCGTCCACAGTGAGATCGGAGTTTTCTTCAGCTACTTCGACCGTGACTTCGACCTGGATGTACTCTGGCTCGGGCTTCGCAGTCCGCGAAAGTCAGGTACCTTTTCCGCATGAAACCGAAAGGCGGCGCACATGTGTGCTGGAAATTTAGTGAAAACGCAGCGTCCGCTGATGACGCGCTGCAGTGATTGTAGCATGCAATTAGAAATGTAGTTTTGCCAGGTTAGAGAGCATCCACGCTTAGCTTAGACCATGGCTGACGTTATCTTGCCTTGCGTTCGTGGGCGCATGAAACAAGCTAGTCATCGCCTACCACACTGACGCTCATTTTGGGAGCCCTTTTAGGCGTTGACGACAGTATTGTTTTCTTTTACTTTGTCTAGGCCAATTCTGACCTGGCTACTAGACGCGCTATTGGTGAGACGTCACCATCCGTCTATTTTTCTGTTAGGATAATTCGCTGTTTGTTTATAATCGCTGCGTGTTAGGAAACACATCAAACAAATAAGAGGTTTGTTCGCGGAGCAACTAGGGTTTTCGCGGCAGTGGCTACGTGTCTGTTGTGGTTTTTATGGCGTTGGATGTTGTGCAATATTAACGAAGCAGCGCAAATATTCCGATAATGACCGCGTCAGCACAACTCCAGCATTGTGTTGCAGAGAATGTGGACATTGTGCTGGCTTATCTAAGCGCGCAAAAGGACGCGGAGATCGCATCCATACTGCGTGCTACCCAACATCGTCGCAATCCTGTGCCTGCGCGCCCTACATTTGTATCGATACCTAATTGATTTACGGCCATCAGATCAGTCTATGCGCAGACAAGCAAGCGACCACTCCATCGAATTGACAATTTTGTCATCGATGTGCTGGTCTACGTCGCTGTGAGGCTGGAAGCAAGCACGGGGAAAATTTCCAACGCATATGGAGTGACCCAAGCTTCAGTTTGGAGGTCACTTTCAAGACACAGATATCACCCATATCATGTGTGCCTTCCCGGAGAGCTGATACCGAGAGACCTTTAAAAACTGCTTCATTTTCGCAACTTGAGCCTCGTTCAATGAAAGGAGGGTCCGTACTTTCTCAACCGAATGTTTTCAACCGTCGAGGCTCAGTCTTCGAGGGCCAAGTTTTTTTAAGGTTAGCTTGCTTGCACAACACACATTATTGGTGGAGCCCTAACTCTGACTTGCTTCGTGAACATAAACTCCCGGTAAGGTGATCGGCGAACGAATGGTGTGGAACTTACAACGGTCACATTTCTTGTCCTTTCGTCATCGGCGGAAAGCTTACTTACAAGAAGTACACAGAGTCAGTTTCAAAGGGCATCGTCTCCAACTTTGCGTCAGAATTGCCATTGGCTGCACTCAATAAAGACAAAAAGGCTTTCCAACATGATGGAACCCCGCCGCATGTTTATTCACCGGCACAAAAATCCATCCATGAGTCCTTTCCAACCAATGGATTGGGTGTGGTGGAACAATACCACAGCCGCCAAGGTAGCCCGATTTGTCACTCTTAGAATTATTTCTTTGAAGAGCGTTAAAAATGAGGTTTCCAAGACTGAACCACTCAAATTCGAGGACAAGAAGCAGCGCTTGTGAAAGTCTCTCGACAAGATTCCAAGACAGATGTTTTTATCCATTGTAAACTCCATGAAAGAGCGCCTAGGTCTGTGCGTCGCAATGGGGGGAAAGCCATTTGAGCACATCGTGTAAAAATTCTGCGTTGTCGCCCCAAACGTTAATTATTTCGTCGAGTGTCCAATTAGGCCTACAACCGAATGTAACATACAAATCATTTACGAGTGAAAAATAGCGCTAAAAAGACGCGACAAGAAAGGACACGAGACCACGGCGCTGACTAACAACCAAATGTGTTTTATTCCTTCAGCCAGCATAAATATACATCACCACTATCCCAATGTGTAAGCCTCCCCTCGATTTTCCCCCCTTGTGAAGGAGATAGAATTCATGTCCCATTGATCGCCTTACTACCTCTGCGCAGGCTGAGTCTTCAATTTTCTGTAGTTTTCATTGCGATAGTGGTGAAGTATATTTATGCTGACTGAAGCAATAAAACACATTTGGTTGTTACTCAGCGCCGCGGTAAGGCGATCAATGGGACATGAATTCTATCTCCTTCAAAAGGAGGAAAATCGAGGGGAGGCTTACACATTGGGATAGTGGTGATGTATATTTATGCTGACTGAAGGAATAAAACACATTTGGTTGTTACTCAGCGCCGTGGTCTCCTGTTCATTCTTGTCCCGTCTTTTGAGCGTTGTTTTTCACTCGTAATCATGGACCAACCAGCCCATTTGCGTGCCGTAATACAAATCAACCATCCTTGCTAGCTGATGTTTGATACATGACTCGAAACTGCTAAACCTAGTATGAAGTAAAGATTGCATAATCCTAGGGCAGCACATATTGCTACTCATGGGACTACAGCAGTTAAGAGACAGCGTCGCGCTGCAAAGCCAAAATGTCGTCAGCCACGGATCACTCGCTTACTTTAGCTGTCAAGCCGATAGCAAGCAAGAATAACTCTTGAGAGTGACAAGTCACTATACTGGCAGAGCTAAACAAAGCTCTAAACTGCCACCAAATTTTGCCCCAATCTTTCAATGAAGACAGCGCAATGTAACTAAAAATTAAAGGGTTGCTTCTGGAGGTAACTGCTCAGGCAGAGCGCCAAGCCCTCACCCAAAACGGTCTTAAATCGACGGCTGCGTAGTTGGCGATGGATAGCCTATGCCTTCAACCCTCGGAGTAAGAAAAAGATAGCGCTGGCGGCTGCCTATACTTAGCATCCAGGTTTCCTAGTTAGGGAGCATAGCAGGGACGTTTCTAATTGGCCACCGCAATTATCGTAACACGTCGCTAGCGGACGTTGCGTTTGCTGAACACAATGGCACTCGGGCGCTCGTCATGCACCGAGTTTCGTATTCGAACAAAAAAAAACATCAGATTTTATCGTGCTACAGGGCTTAAGACAACGCATGAATGTTCCTTTTAAAAACCGATATGACGTCGCCTTCTCTAGGGCTACAAACTCGTCTTTTGCAATAACCACAAAGCTTCGCTAATTAAGAACTTAATTAGCGATTTCGGAGTGCCCACCTCACTAATTAACACCACATTGGTACTTCTTGGCACCCGCCGCAGCTTTCAGTTTCCTTCTGAAGAGGTTTTTTTTTCTTTTCAAAGAGCTTATTTTTAGCAATGTCTGAAATTGCTCGCTGAAACACGCTGCCTAATAAAAAGTTAGTACAAAAGGCCATAAGTGTATGACGAAGGCGATGAACTGTTCGTGACACAAACAGCGCAAACTTCCTGTCGCGAACGTCGTAAAACGCTTTTTTTTTAGTCCCTTGTGGCGCATACTCGCATACCAAGGCCCTCGTAATGCGGGTATGTACCACACGTGGCTCACAGCTCATATCAACCACGAAACGGCAGGCCTAGATTCTTGAAATCTTAAGTCGACGGCATTAACAGCTCAGACCGAAGAAATTCCGGTGCCGGCTTCGGAACCATGCCCGGTGAACGAGAAGTCAGATAGGCGCAAAAGAATGAAATTTTATGGTTAGAGCCCACGCATTCTGCGCGGTATTCAGATGTTTTATCACATATACACGCCAGTACTTGAAACTGCTTCGGTAACTGCCTGTATGGGCATCACATCGGGGCACAATGATTTGCGGCCACAGTGTTGGCGTTCCGTGTTGGTAAGAATGTAGTTAACGCTACCTATAAATTCCTATGAATCAGGAAGCTATAGACAAACGTTGCTGGACCCCGGAGGAGCACCCTGATGACTACCAGTTATGATATGGACATCACTGCACCGTATCGTGCAGTTAGTTTCTATAAAACTAAGACTTGTCGTATAACGTTAGTGCCAACGTTACGTCTGACCATACGCTAATATTTAGCCGCCAGTGCAATCGACGTGCCTTGTAAACCCTGAATTTGGGCACAATTACCCAAAGTACACAAATACGGCCATCCAACACGCAATGCTTCGCTCAACGCAAAAACAACAAAAACTTCATGGCGTGGCTTTAATATTGAAAACAACAATGCACAGCGGAGCTGAGGGAAAGCCTCTGTAACGAAAGTCCTACGCCGCTTTAATATGCTCTACTCTATCCCTTCCTCATCACTAATACCCTCGCTTTATTTGCCCGGTCACCTCCCGCCTCCCTCCCACTCGCTTCACTCATTCCTTTCTTTATTATGGAAACATGGCAGCGCAAATATGGTGTACTGGAATGGGGTAGTGTGCCGTCTGGTGGCGGAAACGTGGCTCTTTTTGCAATGACAGTCTGCGGTGCCAGAGCACATCGTACTATTGTGTCGCCGCCTGACGCCGCCCCCTGAAGTAGCTTATGGTAAGCTGAGATACAAAGTCTGCAAGATCGGTTGTTGTAGTTGCCGCGCAGCTCATGCGTGCACTTGGGAATCTTGTTGATTGCTCCCTTCTGTTTCTCATGAGGCGTTAGCGAATTTTTTTCGTGTGCGTGGCAGACCCAGTGTTTGTGGAAGTCTGATGCATTGAAGTTTGTGCAGACCGATTCGAATTATGGACTTATTCACATAGGATAAATCCAACACTCCGAATATACCACGGTGCATTAAGCCGCATTCCTGCGCTTTGGCGCCCCTTTGAGCAGTAAATTCTCTGAAGAAATGGAGCAGCATTTGCCATTGAGCGTTGCATTTTTCTGTCGAAACCTTGCGACTGCTCTTCTGGCTGATGCAGGTGACGGGTGGACGTGCACCTCACCTGATGTTGTTAATCTTAGCCTTCCGTACCTCCTCGTGTGTTTCGACGCATAACTTCAATTTTCTGTGATAGCTGGACAGGCGTATATATGCATGAAAGAACAGCGATGTGTTTTTAACACGAAATTGTTTTATGCCGGGGTCCACCACGGCTCCACTGACGTATTTCCGTCACGGATATGACTTTATAAAATATAAAGACTAACAGTGAGGAAAGGAAAAAAAACCAGAAGAAAAAGTTCCGTCACCGGGAATCGAAATTACGACCCCTCGCTCGGCAGCGCGCAGCGCGAAACGATTCGGCCACGGACGGCACGTTCTTCGCAGTACTAACGGCGAGCTATTTATATACACCATTTGCCGGTGGCTGTACTCAGAGATCCGTGTTACAGCGTGTTTTCGTTATCACTAGCGACATGGCGCGAAGGGCTCCAAGAGCGCGCTGGAAAGGTCGTCGCCGTTGCGATGAGCGCCCGCGTGTACAGGGCGTGGTCGCTTGTGCGTGTGCTTATCTCGTGATCGCGGTGGTTTGTACGTCCCCCTTGAGAGCACGAAGGTTACTTGGCTCTCTGCAGCGGCCACTTTTGCAAAAGGAGCGTGGTGCTCACGCAGGAATACGTTACAAATGTGGACAGTTCGCGCTCATCCTGTGTATGTTCGTTCCGTGCGTCCTTTCTGCTTGAGCAGCGCGTTGCAAGCTTCGAGCTGCTTGCCGTTCTTCGCGTGACATTACAATTTGTTGCTGTAGCATTCATTCCTTCGCTCTTGGGGCAAAAGAATGCGCAACACACGCTCAACTACGTCTGTGAAGACACGTTTCACTTTCTTGTTATACCAATTCCTCTGACAGAGGGATCAGTGATGTTTTTTATGCACTTTGCAATCAAACCTGCAGGGGCGTAGTCAGAATTCTTTCTCGGGGAGGGGGCAGGGTTCAACCATACTTTATATATGTTCGTGCGTGTGTTTGTGTGCGTGTATATATACGCAAGAAAAATTGAAAATTTTCAATACTCCCTCATAGAATCCTCCCTCATAGCATCCATCCATATTGAGAAATAGCACTCCGACGCTCGCCTGGCTGTCGCACCGCGTTCCCCGCTCGCCCTTTGAGAATTAACAGCCGGACTAGAGGGAAGATAGGGCGCGCGCAGCGTTTCTCTTCGCGTTTTACGACGCTTTGAAGGAGTGCATATCGAGTATCAGTGTTCACTATGCGCTTGTTGATGCCATATTTGCGCGGGGATCACCATTTACGGTGCCACGTATAGGTGAAGAACTTGAGCTACTGCAAAGGTTAAACATGATCATGGGCGTTAGTCGTCGATACGGATATGTGCCACTAGGCGTCAACGTGAGTGCGTCCACGCCAAGAAGTGCTATATCTGCCAAACAACAGTTGACATTGTACAAGCTCTCATATACCACTGATCTATAAACAATTGACTATTTCTGTGACGACATGTTTCACTTTCGTGTTATACTGATTCCTATGACCGAGGGATCAGCTCCCTTTTTTTTTATTTGTTCGCAGATACAATATATACCAGAAAACACACGAAGTGAAATGGAAATCCAAGAGGCAAGGGTCAACCGAAATCAAGTGTCGTCCAGAAACAAGATGTCGCAATCTAGAAGTGACACAGGGGGTGACACTGACACAACTATCACTGTGCGTTACTACATCGCTTTCTGAATACCCTGAAGCTCACCCTGGCTTTGATTTCCCGTTCACCTCCGTCCTCCTTCGCCCCCTCGCCTTGCTCATTCTTTGCCTTGGCACTCAATTGCTGTACTATGCTTTACTCTCTCTCGCTTCCTCCTCACCCTCACCTTCGCTTAACTCTCCTGTTCACCTCTCTCCTCTCTTACTGTCGCCTAACTAATTCCTTGCCTTCACACTCCATCGCTGTACTGTGCCTTGCTACTGACGCTCAACCTCGTTTCCTTTCTCAAATCGGCTATGCGAGGCTTTCATTCCCGCCTATGCTCGACTTATCCTATGCTTTCCCTCTCCCTATGCGCTTGCCCCCAGTCCCGGCTTGGCTATGCTGCGAACAACATCGCTGTAGACGGACATAGCTCGACTGTAACAACTCCGCTCTAAAATAGCAAAATAACAATTTAGCGCTCCTTGGCACTTGTGGTACCAAGGCTGAAGGAAGTGTGGAGATGAACAACCTGCCTCGCTCGTCTTTATTTTCCTCTTTCTTTCTTCTTCTGTTTCTTGATGCTTTTCTCTCTCTCTGTCTGTTTTTTCTATCTCTTTTTTTGTCTGTTTATTTCAGTTGCTCACTTTTCCTCTGTTTCTCTATATCTCTTTTTTTGTCTCTTTATTGCAATGTGTTTGTAATTCTCAATCAATTGCTTCCTCATTCTCGCTCTTTCTTCCTTTTTTTCTGTCTGTCTCTCTATTTCTCGCTTCTTCGTTCTTTCTTGCTAATGATTTCTCTATTCTTTTCTCTATTTTTGTGCGTGTTTCTTGCAATCTCTATCTCTCTCTCTTTATATTTCTTTCTATCTTTCCTGCCTTTGTTCCCTTTTTTCTCCCTATTTCTTTCTTCTCCTTTCTCTCGCTTTCTGTTTTTCTTTCTCTTTCTCTCTGTGTACTCCTTATCTCACCCATTAGAGTTATTGAATCCCACGCCGGACAATTCAGTGCACCTGTTCTAGGCGGGAAGCACAAGATCAACACGAGGACCAAGAGGAAGAATAGATCGCTTGCCGGTTCATTATGATGATATTTTTGTGTTTGCACGGAATTAGGGTCGGCATGAACAGATCCGCCGTTAAACGTCGGCATAGGTGGACACTCGCTCACTTGGATGGATGGATGGATGGATGGGTGGATGGATGGATGGATAGATGGATGGATGAATAAACTTTATTTGTGTCCCTCGGAACGCGCCCTAGCACGTTGCGGGCCGCTCCCACGTCGGAACACAAAGACCAAGTCTCTCTGCTGCGTCGCGGGCCCGTTGGACAAGCTCCGGACTCGCTCACTTCTTCGCGCGAAATCGACTGCGCACGAAATATCGGGAGACCACAAAAAATTCGGCAGACCCCACGCGTTGTGGAAATCGGTTTCATGCGAAGCAGTCACCGAGTACCTCTATGCTGCATTTTATGGCTTTGATTCAAGCGTTACGAGGTGTATCGACGTGTTTTTGTAAGTTTATTAGATGTGTGCACATCGAGGGCTTACCATGCACGTCTAGAGTTACTGTATTGCTACCTTTAGGTAGCAGAGTTGCGCATAGGTCCGGCTAGCAACCACAGCTATGCGGTGAAGTCGCACTTCATTTTTGCAGGCGACATGCCTACCGTGTCGCCGATTGACAGGTCAGGCGCATCGAAGACCGGCGATAAACGTTGGCTGTCGATGACAAGTGTTCATTCATTTCGCTGCCGCGGCGGCATCCAGAAATACAAAAATTAGCCCGACCGTCAGCTTCTCCGCAATGCATGGTTGCTAACGGCGTTTGGAAGACAGGTGCGCAACTCTGCTACCAAGGTAGCATATACAGTAACTCTAGGCACGTCGACAACACTGGCGTTAGAAGGGTAACATATGGTTCTACGTAACGTCAGCCCTCACATTATTATACATACGTCAGTATTATCGAAACTAAGTACACATTGTGGTGCGATTATGTAATATGATAGCTAACTTTCGTTAATATATTCCTCTGGGGTCCAGCAATGCTTCAACATAGCTTGCGGAATCATAGGAATACAAAGGTAATGTTTATTAGACTGCTACAATAGCCGAGCCAACACTGCAACAACAGACGTTAATCTGATGCAACGCCTGTATCGTAAGTATGCATATGTATTGTTAATTGCTCTCTTGTAAAATAAGAGAACCCTCACCACAACCACATTTCAAATTGCACCGACATTGCGCCTGCATAGGATGTTTTTACCAACCAGTTCATAGACCTGGTGTGGCTCTGTGGGAGAATACCTTATTGCCACGCAGAATGCTTGGGTCAGATTCCTGCTGGAATCCTAATTCTTATTCTTTCCGTTCGTCGGGACAACACTCTCGCATTTAAATTACCTATGTCTGTTCTCGCCACTCCTGGGTAGATATAAACTGTCAATCAACCATGGCGCATACCAGTACACCGCGGCCTGTGGTGAACGAATATGTCCCACACGTGTCTGGAGCAAAGGGTTTGACGATGTACGTGACAGGACTTTCACGTTATTCATGTCGTGACTAGGCAGCCACATTCGTCTAACCCTCTTACCCTACCATGCCAAGTTTGGTCTACACAAAGTTAAGAAGGCGACTATGAGAGCACCCAGGCGTAGGCGGATAGATAGATAGATAGATAGATAGATAGATAGATAGATAGATAGATAGATAGATAGATAGATAGATAGATAGATAGATAGATAGATAGATAGATAGATAGATAGATAGATAGATAGATAGATAGATAGATAGATAGATAGATAGATAGATAAAAACGCTCATAGTGCCAAAAGTTCGCTAAGAAATGCTTTGCATTTAAAACGCATATTTGGCATGAAATGGGTAATGTAACGCTTTCTGCTAAGCTTTTCCTTCCTCTGTGTATACCATGCTGATGTATATTTAGCTGTCATGTGACAATTGCTTTCACGTGCGTGTTCCGCTGGGCCTGCTTTCATGCGATGGTTTATATCGCCAGTTTCAAGTAATATAAACCACAAATACCAACATTAGAGCATTATGTCATTACATCGTGCTTGCTGGAATAGCAAGTACGTGCATTGCCCGGAGAAACCTGTACGAGACATGTTCAGGAGAAAGTGCTTCCATGATCAAGCATTACAGAGTTCAACAAACAAAGCTGATTGCCGGATCCTGTTACGCGTCTTTAGTATCTCTACTATACACCATTGCTTATGGGACGTCGGCTCCATGGACAGTGCAATTGTTAGGAGGACCGCGGCCCGAGTCAGTGCAGTAAACTGCAAACATTGCGTGTTTTTGCGAAGCGCGTCTTATCGAGACGTTGCCAGCTTGGCTGCAAATCGACGGCGAAACCAAATGGACGCGCCTTCCCGTTCCCCTCAATTGACTGCTCAAGCGGACCGAGCGGACATGGTGCCTTCCACAATGTCCGCTCGTTAACGGGGCCCTGCGACGCTTTTGCGACTGCCCTATTTAGCACTGGAATGCGTGTACACTCTAAAAAGTTTTCGAGAGCAACTGCGCAGTTCATCCGAAAAAGGGCGCTTTACTCCCTCGAAGGACGAACTGCAGAAGCATGCGTGCCGTGCGCAAAGTTCGGAGGGTAACTGCTTGGTCCCTCGTCAAAATGAGAGGAACGGGAGGACGAATGGCAACACTTACTCCCGCATGCCTCGAGAAGGAGAGGGAGGGACGCGGGGGTGAGGGGGTGAGCGGGTAGATCTCCTTTCACTACTGAGCATATTTTCCCGTTAAGTGCATTGCGAAGTGTCAGTTCCTGGAAAATGTATATTAGTGGCCGTAACAATGCTCGTTCGTTTCTTGTAAGCAATAAGTGGATGAATAAATAACTAAAATAAAATTGTTAAGAGAGATGACAGGATGACCTTTATTGAACGGTAAAGGTAGGCCCTGTGCTGTGGGGCGCGTTGTGCATTCACATTTCTGTCTCACGACTTGCTGGTATTTGCTCATAACATAGAGCTTCCTGTAATACTTACTCTATGAAACTCTATGGTGTCTATGGCTCGTCAGTCAAAAGTAGTGCTGCGTTTGAGAACATCGCAAAGAAGGAAATTTCTTGTTTGTCTGGTGATATCGCATTAATGTAAACTTTACTAAAAAAAAAAACGTAGAGGTTCCTTTCATTTTTGTAAAAAGACCAAAAAGCAGTAGATTCCGTCGCCTTTTCACTGAATCAGCAGAAATTACAAACATCAGTAGAGCTACTGATAAATCAGCGGTCATGGCAGCGAGGACCGCACGTGGATGCGTTCCGTGTGGCGCGGACAGTTTGTTTCGGAGTGCTGGGAAGCCACGCGTCTAGCATACGGCCCCCGCGACCGTGGCCTTGGAACATTGAAAGCGCGCCTGACTGAAACTGCTACTGTTCTCCCCTTCGAAGTGGGCCATAAAACGGGGGACACGTGTGCAAAAGCGGCACTTGCCCCCCTCAAGCCACACCGGCACTTGCCCCCCCACCCCAAGCTATGCCAGCTCTCTCTCTCTCTCTCTCCTCCTCCCCCAGACGCGATGTAACACGGGTTTGCACCCCCCAAGGCAAAATCCTGTTGACGCCCATGAAAAAGGGCGCTTTACTCCCTCGAAGGACGAACTGCAGAAGCACGGCAAAATCCTGTTGACGCCCATGCCAGTGTCGGTGGTTGTTTTTGTGTGCGTGTGTTTGTGGTGCAAGGAGGAGAATCCAGGCCCAGCGGACTGGGAAAACATCAGTCGCCAGCGAACCTTTTGAACTGCGTGGACGTTTCCTATTTTGGTGTATCAGTAAATAAGTTCGTTTTGTTTTAATCACTGGCTTCGTTTCACTTTTGGGTGTTTCAGGACTAGAGCAATCGAGTCGTAGAGACACTACACCGTGTATGTGTGAGCGAATGCATGTACCGCGGCAGGCTTGAGAACTGTTCTTTGTCTTGCGCCGTTGTCGCCCAATGTCATCGAAGTGCCTCGTTACATACGGCGACAGAAATGCCGTCGTCACTTTCGACGAGCCGTGGACGGGGCGGGATTCAATGGAACATATAAAGGAGTTGGACATGTTCTCTGAAGTTGACGTCTCCACCATCGGTTTAACGGTGAGTGCTTGATCTTCATGTTGTAGCGGTTGCAGCAGCGTTGAGTTACATTTTTGAGCTTCGTCCGTACTCTATAAAAATCCGGCAGCGCTAAATTTTACGTTATTGCCAAATTTGGTCCCACCTAAGCCTTGATGACAACATTGTTGCACCGAATTTAGCCCTCACTTCTTTCATCATAGAAAACGTGGAAGGTATTGCTGGTTTTTTTTTTTTTTTTTGCTTGTTCATCCTTGTTAGGAACTGGTTTGTTCATTTTATCTGAGTGTGGAAGATGCATGCGCACGGTGTAATTCATGTACATGTGATAGATTTCAGTGACAATGTAGTTTGCATACCTGATGATTTTGATTGGCGGTTTGATTGGAATGGCGTGCTCGGCTTGATGCGCTGTAAAAACGAGCGGTTGGTGCAATAAAGATGTCAGTTGTAAGTTCAGCGCTCGTACAGTGTATTGTGTTCCTGCGTCCTCGTCCTTTTTTGCGCTGTTTTTCCCCAGCTAAGCATGTACCAACTCGCCCAAATCGAAGTCTTGCTCGTAGTCAGTTTCTTTATTAAACAGGCCTCTCAAATGGATAAGCCTTTTTGCTCAGTTGCTAATTGCAACTTCAATAGATAAGCCCCGCCACGGTGGTATAGTGGTTATGGATGGCACTCAACTGCTGACCCTGTCATTCGATCTCGCGACCTTCGGGTCGCGGGATAGAATCTCGACTGCAGCGGCTGCATTTTCGATGGAGGCGAAAATGTTTGAGGCCCGTGCACTTAGATTTAGGTGCACGTTAAACCACAGGTGGTCGAAATTTCCGGAGCCCTCCAGTACGGTGTCTCTCATAATCACATCGTGGTTTTGGGACGTTAAACCCCAGATATTATTATTGGGTCATTCCATCCCAAGTGTCCCAGACGTGGCGCTCGCACATCGCAGATTTTGCTGATAAAATTTGTGCCTTTTTCCTGTGCCACATAGAGTATTGTGGCAAAACATTTTTGCTCGATAAAAATTTTGACGATCACGGCGCCCCCTCGAAGTTCGCTTGTATTTGTTAAACCGCGCCTAATAGAAAAATGTATATAAAATCTATTTTTCTGTGTTCAGCTTTGAAACCACGCTGGCGCTATCGCAGAGGTTCTGTTTAGATGTCCTATTCACTAATTCCGAAATTTTTGTGTTTCACTACCAGCTACGTATCTTCAAAACTACAAAACTCTTCAATGTTCGTGATTTTTTCTTGTGCTATCTCGAACTCCCTCTAACCAATCTTAATAGTAGTATGATTTTCAGGAAAGTGTGTTATAGTACAAAAATGTTTAGGGGTAAAAGAGACTTCAAATCTTCCCGAAAAAAATTGTGAACTTATGCGATTTGTCGCATGTTTGACCGTTTTTTTCATACTGATGCGGTCCAAGTAAAAATACTCGTCATGCGGCGTTGATAGAAGACTTGTCGTTAAGTAATGAAGAAAGTCTAATGAAATCATTTTTTGTTTTAAGGAAGAAAATAATTTTTGAATTTGGCGCTCCATAAGTGCCCGGCATTCTTTTTGTTGCCACTTCGCCGCAAAGCACGTGGTCGCCCTTGCAGCTAAAACTCGTCACAGTCAGCGGCAAGATGCGACATGTATGTCCAGTGCCTCCTCTATGAGGAGGCACTGGTATGTCAGTGGCTCGTGAGTGCTCGAAAGTCTTGTCGCGTTGATCTCAGGGTGACGAGTAATCAATTCGCGTTACAATGTGAGCTTGGCGGGCCCAATGGGAAGTATGGACGGCCGAGAGCAGCCTATATGGCGTCGTTGGCACAATGTGCTAGAGGCCGTCTGCACAACACGTATACCCCGAAAAAACGTGTATACAATGTGCATTATTTCTTTCAGTATGTGTATGCTAGTTGTGCAGACGGCCTCTAGCACATTGTGCCAACGACGCCATAGGCTGCTCTCGGGCGTCCATACTTCCCATTGGGCCCGCCAAGCAAGCTCACATTGTAACGCGAATTGATTACTCGTCGCCCTGAGATCAACGCGACAAGACTTTCGAGCACTCACGAGCCACTGACATACATCTCGCATCTTGCCGCTGCCTGTGACGAGTGTCAGCTGGAAGGGCGACCACGTGCTTTGCGGCGAAGTGGCAACAAAATGAAATGCAGGCCGCGTTCGGAGGGCCAAATTCAAAAATTATTTTCTTCCTTAAAACAAAAAAAATTATTTCATTAGACTTTCCTCATTACTTAACGACGAAGTCTTCTATCAAACGCCGCATGACGAGGATTTTTACTTGGACCGCATCAGTATGAAAAATACGGTCAAACATGCAACAAATCGCTTATTTTCTCTAACTTCACAATTTTTTTCGGGAATATTTGAAGTCTATTTTACCCCTAAACATTTATTCAATCATCAATTATTCAATCATCTTTTGCAATTTACAGCCATCTGTAAGGTCACATAGTTCTAAAATGTTTTTTGTGCGAGGTGTTGGCAAAATTAAGGCCACCAAGACCAGAGACGGCATGGTCTTCTCGCACTCTGTTTACTTGCAAGTCATTGCTGTAGTCATGCTAGCATGCTGTGCATGCTCGGCTCTTTTATACCTCCAATGGAATCGCTTACAATAATGTTTTCGTCGATAATGCAGCTCTTAACTCCACAATTCTGTCGATTGATGAGATCATGGCCGAGTGTGCCAATGCGTGCAGTGGTGGTGAAGTTTGGGAGAAAGGCCTGTGTTTTTGGTCTTTCACTGTTGCGAGACATGCGGCCATTTACAAGCCACACCAACCTGGCACTATGCCGAAAATGCTGAGCAAGTGAGCTGAGAACGTCATTGCTCGTTGCATTACCGCCGGTGCATCCAGCGATAATCTTGTTTATGGATGTGAAAGGATCACGACGGAAGGTCGCTTCAAGATACCGTTTTAGGTGCTGGCCACCCAAAGACACTGGGTTTATTCGGAAAAAATGTACACTCAAGTTATCATGGTAGGAGCCACGTGGCACAATGGGTATCTAATTACTGCAGGAAAGTAAGTCTCTCAAGTCGATAATTCATTCTAACAGCTCAACTCCCACCTACCACAACGAATTTGCTCGCATTATGCTGATCAGATGGAAAAAAGGTACAGGAGCCAACGCTGCACATTTTTTTTTGTTTTTCATCAATAACCACTGAGATATGATTGTCGATTTCACTACGACTCTCACTTTTACTTTTTTCCCCATCTCCTGGCTCCTACATTCTTTTTGCACATGGCCTTGAAAAATGTATCAGCAGGGTTCTACTTTATAAAGTATGCTAGCATGACGTGCTGCCTGCAAACAGCAAATACCCCTGTTTGTTTTTTTTTCAGAACCAACTAATTGGCTTCCGTGTAAACGAGACCAGTCTCTAACCTGTGGATAAGCCTGTAGCCTTACTGCAAGTGCTTTGACTTGTTAAGAATGTTCTTACCAGTGTCGAACCATGTTTTGCAAATAAGTTGCAATTTCATTTATTTGTCAGTGTGTCGTAAAGCATTAGGTTTTATCTGTTGCTACATGAAGCAGCTGCTGTAATAATGAAGCAACAAGCCTTGTGTTAAAATGTGCCTTTTGTTTTGTAGGACCCCACCAAGACGCATCATGTGCCGACAGTGACATACAATGGAAGCTTGTTGACTTCAAGGGAATTTATTGTGCGCCTGGAGGGCCTTGCTATTAAGGAGACTAGCCTTTTGGCAGCCATTGCCACACAAATCGCGCTATACTGGGCGCTGAACATTGTTTTCAGCGAGAAAGCTCAGCGGACCTTCGATCTCCTGTGTCAAGTTCTGAAAGTTCAGAGCGTCTTGCGGCCGACGTCACTCGTCCGTGTGGCTCTAACCATCTTGAGCCAGTGAACAGCCAGACTGATTTCAATAAAGTATTTTTCTCACAAATAGATCTGGATTTCTGCCCACTCCTGGAGCATTTGTGTCAGACTTGGCGCAACCCGATGAAAATCATGTTCCTCAAAACTTTTTTTCATTTGCCGATGGGAGAGCTGGACTGCTGGTTTCTTGAGGAGCACTCAATACAAGCAAACGTTACTCCATCGAGAGGCATTGAGGATGATTAACTGCATGCTGCTCCGATGAGGAATGTTGTGAAAGAGTAACTGTCGCTCCCATGAGGGTATTGAGAGATAATGTCCATTTCTCCCTGCGGGACTAATGGGAAAGAGTAATTGTTACTCCATTTAGGTGTCCAGAAGAGCAAGCATTGCTCCCGTGGGAGTATTGACAGAGAGCATCCATTCCTCCTTGTAAAGAGAAACCGTCGCTCCCCTGGGAGTATTGAAAAAGACTATCTCTTCCTCCCTCGGGAGTATTTGTAAGGAGCAAGTGTCACTCCCATAGGAGTATTGACCAAGAGCATCCGTTCCTCCCTTTAGGAGTTTAGGAAAGGAGCAACGGCTGCTCTTTAGAGGAGTAATTGAAAGAGTAACTGTCGCTCCCGTGGGAGTATCGAAAAAGACTATTCGTTCCTCCTTTGAGGAGTATCGAGAAAGAGTAACTGTTGCTCCCGTGGGAGTTTTCACAAAGAGCATCCGTTGCTCCTGTCAGTTACTCCCTGAAGGAGCAAGTTCTACGGGGAGTAACGGTTCGTCCCGTCGCAGTTACCCCCAAAAAGGAGTAATGGGTGTGGCAGGTTAGTTACTCCCCTAAAGGAGTAACCTCGACCCCCCATTTCCTCCTTTACTTTTTAGAGTGTAGTAATGAATGCCGAGACGAACGCAACGAGAATTACGAAAATTGGTGCACCAAAACTGATGTTATTAGTCTTCACAGTTCAAAACTCAAGCAGACGACGACAAGAAACGTTCCTTCTCGCATTTCACTCTCCTGCTCACGTCAAAGGCTGTTTCCAATCACCACGCGCCTTTACTAGAGACATACCGGAAGTCTCGCTTGATGGTAACCTTTACACTGTGCCTTGTCATCGCTCTTCTCTGGCGGCGTTGCAACCATGGCTGCGACAAACCACGTGCGTCGCTTAGCAGACGGTCCCATGGTTTGTCGTGTAGTGCACACATCAAGTCCGGATGGTCTTAAGAAACCTTGAGCGCGAGATCTTCCGACGTAGCAATGCGTAGCAATGACCGGTACGTGTGTAATGAGTCTCAAAGCTGACAAATATGTGCATATAACTGAAGTCCGAGATCGCTGAATGAACGTTGCTCTCATTGTGCTGCGGTGTCCGAGTTTAACAGGTGTAGCTTTAGGACAAGGGTCTTATTCTGCCGTTAGATATGCGACGCTTGCCAGGTTGTGTTGATCTTGAAGTGAGTGCATGGTGTGGAGTCGGAAACGAAACGTGCGCTACGCCGACCGATAGTTGGCGTTGTGAAAGCAATGAATTTTTGCAAAATTTGTTACGCAAACAATCGCGGATGGGTACAGTTCTGCATATTTCTCGCTCTGCGATTTCACCTTGAACGCGTTACAAATAAGCGATATCGCGTTGTCTACAGGGTAGGCACAAAATATTTATTTTCTGCCGTGAGGCCATACCATAGGTATTATGTATTCAGGTAATAGGTGGAAGAAAATATGTCAGGATTGTTTTGTTCCTTGTTATTGTTCAATGACAGAGTTTTTACAACTACAATTTTTTGGCGCAAGTAGTAATCAGACTGCTGAGTATGCCGCGAAGATGAATGCTAAAGAAACAGACATTTAAGGTGAGTGCTTACAGATTCCAGAAGCCCAATTATATAAAAATAGGTTTTCGGCACGCATTGTGCATCTTTGTTGGTGCTCGCACATAACACTAAACAACTGCTCAGCCGTAAGCACAATCTGTATCACATAGACATGTCGATAGAACATGAGTGCTCTGTTGCAAGCAAACACTTACGAAATCAGCTGGTGGGGCATGATGTGAACCTGTGCCTCTCTAGAAGCTTACCTTGCTGCTTCTATTCCACCTAGAGGCCTCAATCTTTCTCTACGCCCTGCCACCTGTAATCTGTCAAACAATGATGCAAAAAGGTGGCAAGTGACCTTACAGAAGGCCTCACTAGAACTAGTACGCATTATTGCCAGTCACTACCGCTCATGTTTGAGGTCCCTAATGAACGAAGAGAAACAGCTCTGCAATCGATTCGAGCTTACTTCCCAAGAGGTGAACTCGCTGTGCACATTCGAGGAAAGGAAACGTAATGAAATATCTGCTATCAAATGTAAGAAGTTACGCCGGGACGGCGTGATATCTGATTGCACACCTGTGCAACTCCTAAAAAAATTCAGTAGGGCGCCCTCCCGCTTCCAAAGTACGGCGTGTTCCAGTGATGTTTCAAACGTTGTTAACATATCGAGCTGTGTTCTGTCCAATGATGAAGTGACTGTATTATCGCGCGGTGTAAATGTTTGCCCTGCAACGGGACACTTCGATGAATTCCAGCTACTGACCGACTTGGACAATTTTGAGCGCAATCTAAGGCTGAGGGAGTTTTTTCATGATAGAGCTGCTACTGGTGACAGTTCCTTGGCACTGCCATCATCTAAACACTGGACGCCACCCTCGCAACGTGACAAATATCTTGACTTATATATTGAGGCTATTCAGCGCGATGTCATTCAAGCATACAAGCAGAAAACTCCGTTCCATCGTAATATGCGACAAGAAGAACTGAAGGCTGTCGAAACATTAAGAAAGCGTACCGACATCACCATCAAGCCAGCTGATAAGGGCGGTGCTATTGTGGTTATGAACACAGCGGACTATATTGAGGAGGCTCTAAGGCAGCTTAATGACCGTACATTTTATAGGCGACTTGATGCAGACCCCACAAAGGACTTTAAAAGAATTTTGAAAGAAAAGATTGCTGTAATCTTCAGAGAGAAAAAAATATGTGATAAGGCAGCCACAATACTGGTCCCTCTAAGTCCGTCTACAGGCCGATTTTATATGCTGCCAAAAATTCATAAGCCAAACAATCCAGACCGCCCCATTGTTTCAGCTAACGGAACGGTGACAGAAAACCTGTCTTGTTATGTTGACTCGCTAATTCGTAACATTCCAGCAACATTTCAGTCTTTCGTGAGGGACACGAACCACTTTTTGTCGGCAATAATGACATTACTGTGCCTAATGGTTCCTTCCTTGTAACACTGGACGTATCGTCCCTGTACACAAACATCCCTCATTCGGACGGCATCTTGGCGGTTGTTGAGGCGTACGAAAAATTTTCCGGCGATAAGCCAATAGACAGCCCTACTCTAGCGAGACTACTTGAAATGATACTCCAGCTGAACAATTTCGTGTTTAATGAAGTCCACTACCTACAGGTTAGCGGCACTTCTATGGGAACTAAGATTGCACCGAACTATGCAAATATATTTATGGGGAGGCTTGAAGAGCAATTTTTACGCAGTCGCCATTTAAAACTGCTATGCTACAAAAGGTTCTAATAATAATATCTGGGGTTTAACGTCCCAAAACCACGATATGATTATGAGAGACGCCGTAGTGGAGGGCTCCGGAAATTTCGACCACCTGGGGTTCTTTAACGTGCACCTAAAGCTAAGTACACGGGCCTCAGACAATTTCGCCTCCATCGAAAATGCAGCCGCCGCGGCCGGGATTCGATCCCGCGACCTTCGGGTCAGCAGTCGAGCGCCATAACCACTAGACCACAGTGGCGGGGCTGCTAGAAAAGGTTCATTGACGACATCTTTATTATTTGGCCACATGGTGAATTTCAAATTCGCGCATTTATATCGGACTTCAATAACGTGCACCCATCCATATCCTTCACGCACACCTACTCGGCGGAAACTATTAACTTCCTTGACGTCACTGTAAGCCTGAGGAACGGGAACCTATTGACCAAGCTTTATCAGAAGCCTACTGATCGACAGTAGTAACCTTAAACATTGTAAATCAAGCATCCCATATAGTCAAGCAGTCCGTTTTAAACGCATTTGCTCAGACCAGGCAGACTTCAGTGCCAGCTGCGATAAACTACTTGTTTCCCTTCTAAAACAGAAGTGACCCGCTCAGATTATTGATGACGCTGTGGCACGCGCAGACAAGCTTGACCGTAAAACGCTTATCAACGCAGACAGACGTCCCCGTAGCCTCAATAGCGCTAACCTTGTACTCACGCATAGCGCCTCAGCGCCCAATGTAACAGCAATTCTGAGGAAACATTACAGCATGCTGACTCAGAGTGAGCATTTAAAGAAAGTTGTTCCCGAGCCACCCCGCGCCGTGTATCGACGTTGCAGTAATCTGCAGGATATCCTCACGTCCTCCAAAGTTCGAAACTACATTCCACACGCTGGTTGCCATCCATGTCACAAACCTCGATACAAAGTATGCACTCAGATGACGACCACCACTGTGGCTAAAAGCATTGCCAATTGTTTTAGCTTGAAAATCCGTGGCGATTTTTCGTGTGAGACAGATAATGTGGTTTATTTGCTTGAATGCTCCATCTGCAAGTTGCAGTACATTGGTCAAACCGAAAATGCATTTCGTTACCGTTTCAACAACCACAAAGCGCATGTGCACTCCATGCTTCATTTGCCAATATCTAGACACGTCGCCAGTACCGGGCACACCTTTGAATCATTTACGGCAACTATATTGGAGTCAGGATTCACGTCACATTATAAGCGCGAAATGCGCGAGTCATTTTTAATTCACAAGTTCAACACGGTTTCTTGCAGCTTAAACGAGAACGCGGGTAGGTTGGCTAGCATACTTGCCTAGTATACCGTGTACACCTCATTGCTGGCACAAACTCGCCTTTGTTCCTATTCCTCTTGCCTATCAAAAGTATTGTATTCACCACTTGTTGTTCTCAATACGCGGCACGTGCCTATTGTTATTCGCAGCGTTGTTTTCACCATGCGCCCATCACTTGTTGTTCTCAATGCGCAGCACGCGCCTATTGTTATTCACAGTATTGTGTTCACCATACACCCACCCCTTGTTGTCCTCGCGCAGCACGTTCCTATTGTTATTCACAGTGTCGTACGCCCATCACCTGCCTGTTGCTTTTGATGCGTGGCACGTTTAATTGTGTTGCACCTGCTGCACTCGATGTGCTGCATCGTTGCACCTGTTGCACCTGTTCCTATTGTTATTCACAGTGTCGGGTCGTATCTGTTGCTGCGTGGCACGTCTGATTGTGTTGCGCCTGCTGCACTCGATGTGCGGCATCGTTGCACCTGTGGCACCTGTTCCTATTGTTGCTGCGTGGTGCGTTTGATTGTGTTGCACCTGCTGCACTCGATGTGCGGCATCGTTGCACCTGTGGCACCTGTTCCTATTGTTATTCACAGTGTCGGGTCGTATCTGTTGCTGCGTGGCACGTTTGATTGTGTTGCACCTGTTGTACTCGATGTACAGCATCGTTGCACTCGTCTCCTTATCCTATTGTTATTCATAGTGTCGTGTCGTTGCCTGATCCTATTATTCACAGTGTCGTGTCGTGTCTGTTGCTCTCGAAGCATAGCACGTTTGACTGTGTTGTACATGTTATTCACCTGTTGCATTGTTATTCTGCACCACGATGTGTAGCCACACACCTATAAATAGTGTCTGTCACGGGCAGTACATTCATTCTGACGAAGGCTGGCCCACCAGCCGAAACGTTATTAAAACTACATTTCGTACGCGAGTCCTTTTTTTCACCCATCTATCGTACCGGACCCATCGATCTTCATACCCAGATATATATATATATATATATATATATATATATATATATATATATATATATATATATATATATATATATTGCATACTTGTTATTGTGTTATTTACTTTTTGAATATATTTGTGCTTGGAAGCTGAAGTATGTATTCTCCCTGCTCCTTTTAGAAGCTCCGGCTTGAAATATGTAAAATCTTGCAATGTGGCTGTGGATAAGTGAAGTTCACGTATGTTTAAATTACCTCTTCGGTTGCCTACGTTTTTTCTTTCGAGACAGTAGTGCAGACTCTCTTCATAGTGGTAAACGCTATAACTGTGACATGTTAATTTAATCAAACAGCGGAAGCAGGTGTGCTCAAACAAATTTGGGTCGTTTCTCTGCTATATGGCTAAATATAGCAGAGAACTAAACGGGGCTGCAGAGTCTTTTCGTTCTTTTAATCTTAGCCAGCCAGACAGATTTCTGTCAAATATGTTTACCCTTAAATTGAGTATTTTTAATGAATCACATGAAAACCATGATACGATTATGAGTTATACAGTAGTGGGCAACTTTAGATTTATTCTGACTGCCTTGGCTTAAAACAAACGCAGTTGTAGCCCTGAAGATAAGACTGCTTGTCGAAACATTTGCTCCAGCGACACCTCATGTTCTGGAGTTTTTCCTTTCTTCAAGCTTCCGTCTGTCCCTGAACTTCAGACGCAAACCTAAGCACACGAGTATCCCTGCATTTCGCCCCCATTCAAATATTACCACAGTGGCTGGGAATAAAACTTGCGTCGTTGAGCTCAGCAGTGCCACGCAATGCACGGAGCTAGTGTATAATTTCAACGCTATTGTAGTGTACGACTGTAAGCACCCCTGCATGAGATGCCTGGTAAACCAATCACAAATACAGCAAGGCAAGCGCAAGGTTCAAGATGACCTGTTGCAGCAGACGTTCACATGTTTCACCGCACTGGCAGAGTGGACATTTGGGGGTAGTTCACCTGTCGTTCCATGGCAGTCCTGGAAAAACAAGTAATGACATTACAAGATAATGATAAGCTTAATGAATTAATATGAAATTTCACAAAAGCAAAGATATAAACATAGTGAACAAGTAAAACACAGTTTGTTATACGTATATGTAAACTTACCTTATAATGAATGTTGTATCACTCGAGCTAGCTTCTTTGCAAGGTGCCTTGCCCATTGCACGCAGCTCTTTCCTTGTCTGGCCAGAAGGCTATCGCAGAAAAAAAAAACAAGAATATTTTCATCATAGTGACGGTTTCTTTATCACACTAAAGTGAATGTACACTCATAATTATGTGGAACTTTTTTGCAGTAAATGTGTAGTAAAGATAACCTAAACTGACAACGTGGAGAAATGAGACCGCTAAACCTTGCTTCTCATATGAGACTGCGGCAAACAATAACTTGTATGTTTTTTGCACTGATGTGAGAGCTAGTTATGAAGATACATGCGAAGCGTTAGTGGTGTAGTTGGCTTATTTTTTTTTTTTTTTTGCAGCGAACTGGTTTGTGTTACCAAACGATAAACTTAGCAACTGCCTCCTACGTGAAGCCACGCCGCAAGGAACGCACGTTTTTTCATCGACAGAGTTTGACACGTTAAAATTTTAATGTTGCAGTGCGTCGCCTCCGTGTGACACTCACATAAAGTCATTGGTACAAATACTGAAGCAATCGGTTTTTATACTCACTGGTTCGTATATTATCGGGCTTGAAACGAGTGTTCATCCGGTGAAAGCTTCAACGGTCCCTTTGTTCTCCCGAAGTCAGCTGAACGCGCTTGGCGAAAGCATTTTAACGAACGAGTCAAAACAAACAGAACGAAAGCGAGTGTCTCGGCTGGCAGTGCCTCGAAACATTTACAGCGAAACGAAAGCGCGAGACCCATCCGAATGCACCGCGAACCGTCACCTGTCGTTGCGCCGCCTCTGCCGCCGTATATTTTGAAATGAAGATAATGATGTCGATAGGCTGCTGACAACTACGAGTCAGCTGGAGCAAAACTATTGCAAAAGATTGATGACACGGTACCTGGCAAGGCAAGGCCACATGGTATAAATAGCAATTTGGTTTATTGAAGTGTAGCATTATACAAAGAAGTAGCTTTCGGTTATTTGAAGAATAGACTTGATATTTGGCCCCGACGAGGGCGCCCCTGAAAGAAAGTGCAATAGAGCGAGTCGCGGCGCCCATGCTGCCCTAACGCAGAGGTTAGTAGATCCACTCCCGGTGTTTGAAGCCGGAACGCGCCGAAGTTTATTTTTTTCGTCCTCTGCGGCGGCTTCTAGAACTTGAGTTTCCGGGCCCTGGCCACCCGGCCAATGTTTCAGCACTTGCTGAACGCCCAGCCATCTTGAACTGGTAGCGACGTTCATACTTGTGAACGTTGTCGATCAAAAAGCAAATATTACCTACTATATCTGAGGCGCACCATCAATACAGAAGTATTAGATGGTGTGTTATATTACTAGAAAATACATAGATGCGTATTCTATAGAAGCTAGTGTTTCTTAGGCTGCGCTGAAAATGCTTGTGTTGCTTACGCTGTACTGAATATGCGACGCTATGAGCCATATGCGGCGATTTAACATAGACGAGGAGGACTCGTAGTAGGGCCGGCAAAAGACTATCGTCTATCGACGACATTTGCGGCGAAGCACGCAGATATGCGGCCAATTTTTAGAAGCTGACGTGCCAGGTTCTTAAGCTGGGTCGAAGTCACGCGCCGTAACCGTAACCTTAGTTCCAGAGGCGACCGCTACAGGCGCAGCTCGCGCGAAAGGAAAGACTTCTTCATCTTGTTATTCGGATATCTTCATGATGATAATGACGCAGGCAAAACCACATAGCATAGCAAACTGTAGCATGCGGCGCTCGCTCCACTCCGGCGCGTGCTCTAGTTTGATAGGAGACCGCTAGAGGGCCACAACTGTGCGCTTCCTTTCTCTTTCGACAGTCGTCAGTCAGTGCGCTTCGATACTAATAATGCGAACGAAGAAGACAAAGGCGGCGGAGCGAAGGGCTCGCAATGCAGCAGCAGTGCGGGCTCGCAGCCAAGACCCTGCGGTGAGAGCTCGCGAGGCCGCAGAGAGGCGTCAGCGTCGTGCGGACCCGGAGATACAAGCCCGCGAAGCTGAAGCAGCGTGGAAGCGGCGGCAAGAGAACCTCGAATAGGTACGGGCGCGGCATGCAGCGACCAAGCGCCGAAAGCGGTCGCTACCTGAAGCTGGTGGCGCCGACGCACGCTGCAAGCGCGATTTCCTCGACCACACGTTCGGCCACAGCTGCAAGGTCTGCGACCGCTTGTGGTTCGACAACAACCTGACCACAATCGCTACTATAACAACGTGTGACGTCTTTATATGACAGAGTAATTGTACGGAGCATTCACTGTTTACCCGATTATCTCCGAGCCAGCTCCGCAATCATCATTCACTTCGTGGATATGGCGCGATTTTTTTCATTGACAGCATTGTGCCGAACTAAGCGTTGCCTGTTTCTCAGCTGCCGATGTGGCCGGTATCGCCCGATGGCGCAGAAAGCAAAATGCGGAAGAGTATCGCTTGATTACCATTCCCACCAGTTCCACAGCGCACCTAGCGTCGTGTCCGTTGTTTTTAAAATACATCCGTAAGAAACTGAAGAGATTTATTTCTGAGAAAGCCTGAAAAAGGGTTTCATTCTTTTTAGGGCTCCGTTACATGGCCTAGCTACTAGCATATGAATATTACGTGGTACTTATCGTGTCAAGCCAATCAAAACGCACGGCCTTTGTTGTCACTGCCACATGAGGAAACGTCACTTCCCATAACAAAAATAGCCTATGTGTGTCTCTGTAGTCCGACATAAAGGAAGTTGATCCGGTGAAATAAAATATAAAGGCTTCGTTTTCGGCGATGCCACTTGTGCAACGATGTCCGCGCATTTCACAGTACCAGAGCAAGCGTTGAAAATGACATGCTTAATTTATGTCGTAGGGCTCATTTGAAATCATTACGCTGTTCGCGCCACCGTTCTGGGCACGCGCACTACGATTCCTTCTAGTGGTTTGTGTGTAGATTACTATTATACGCAGGTCTGAGCGCCGACGATCACAAACGCTCAGCAAAAAGCGTCTATGGTGATGCTCAAATTGATATTAGCGTATAAAATCATATGTATTTCTAGTGTGAAATCATTTCTACCATACCCTATACTTCTTCCCTGCTTATCGAGATTTAGCCGATAAAGAAAGAACACAAGGCCACAGCGCAACAAAGGGAAGGAATTGTTCAGTATCAAGACACCAGCAACGCAGAGACGCAGATCGAGCCGAACTTGCCCGGACAATTTTGCCATGTAATACTTGTAGGGCGTGGCGGAAAACACTCCATTTTCTTCGCTAGAAGCTAACGTTTTATGATGCCCTACTAAGATGGTTTGTGCGATCTTAGGGTGGGTACGGCTTAACTCTTGAGGCGTAATTTGAGCTCTAGCAGTTCTTTTGGCACGAAAGATGTTTATGGTGGATGCCGCGAAGAAATCACTTACGTATTTCCGTCACGGAGATATTAGCAAAACATCGATGGCAACGAAACAAAGATGGCTGATCTCTCCGTCATAGGAATCCGTAAAACAAGAGGTAGTAGATTGTTCATAGTGCATTTGTATATATGAGAGCTTGTACAATGTCTGTTGAGATATGGCACCTCTTGATGCGGACAGCACCCACGTTGAAACCTAGTGGCACATCTCCGTACCGAGGACTAACGCCCATGATCATGATTTAATCGTTGCGGTAGCTGGAGTTGTTAAGATATACCTGGGCTCCGCATATGGTGTATCCCGCGCAAAGTTGGCATCAACATTATGTTACGGAAATACGTCATGAAAGACTTGGTGGGCCTCGGCATCAAACGCTTTCGTGTTAAATGTTTTTTGTCGATATGGATAACCTGGGAGTCGAGCTACAACACGTATCGGGTGCTCAACCCAGTACGCTATCGACGCTTATGCATCAGGCTTTACAAACGCGCCTTATATCTCTCACACCTTCTTCCTTTCAGAGCGACCTTTATTAGCGAGGGGCGGTGTCGCCCTCTGGGATTGGGGAAGTACGGCATCATGATCGCGGCCGCCGAAATTAGCTCTGGCAAAGCGCCGTTGTTACGGCTATTCCATTCGGCGCGTTTCAAAACAAATTGTAATTTTTGAAGACTTCAACACACCGCGAGGGGGTGGCTTTAGACCAAGCCTTGTTCATAGCGTCCATCTATACTCAAATAGATCTGCGACGTTCTCCTGGCTTTCACACCGCGTTCGCCGCTCGCCCTATGAGAAAGAACGGCCAGGGTGGATGGAAGACACGACGTGCTTCGCGTTTTCGTTTCTGTTTCTAGCCTGGCCGTGGTGTGATCTTTTCGTTAACTCTAACATTCCGTGGGATCTTAGTACTGTGGTACCTTAGTACCGTGGTACCTTAGTGCAAGATCAGCTAGGGCGCCTCGATGTGTGCGCTTCCTCCGTAACAGTGTGCAGACACGACTTCTGTGGGCGCCATCTTGGTTCGAACTTTCCACGATGGCTATCCTGCGCATTGTCGAATTTCGCCGTGTTGTAAATTCCACCATGGTGCCTGATTTGCTTGGTCACGCAAGGTCGTTCTTGATGTGGCGCTGCAGTAGCGCTGCGATGCAGGAATACGCCGTCATGTAAAGCGATAAAAAAATAGTTAATTTGTTCCGAAGAAGCGCTTCGCCGGACTCTCCGGCGTAGAAATAAACGTTTGCGCCGAAAAGCGAGAGAGAACGATGGTACTAGGCTGTGCGTACGGTCATCATACGCCTTATCAAAACTAGTGCTCGCTTGACGAAGATTCCTCATAGCTGCAACATATTTGGCCATTGAACAGATGCTGCTCATTGCGTCACAGCACTTCAATTTTTGTAGCATCAATTTACAAAGCGTGAAGTTGCATCACGGCATATTTGGTGCTTGAAATGTGAAAACGACGAACGTCCCAAAATTCGCCGCCATGTTGTTGGAATCTCAGCTTCTTGTTCGATGTGTCGCTGTTGCGTCGCACCTCACGCTGGCCTGGCAGAAGGCAGAAAAGCCGCTGTCACGCCAACGCAGAGGGCGGGGGCACCAGGTCCACAAGGTCTCGGCCCAGAGCACCGAAAGAGAAGACATCTACACTCGTCAACGGTTCATCGCACACTGCACACACAGCTTTATTCCACACAGCACCCCGACGCGCCCGGGTGCGCCATACAGGAACACGAATGCCAGCGAGGTGCCAGGTGGCATCTGTTGAATGAAAACCGAACCGACGTAAAATTCACACAACACACATCACCCCCTTTCATATGAAAGACCTTAAACAACCTAATCCAGTATGTCGCGTAACGTTACGCAGTCCTGTACATAAAAATTATACCGCAAGGCACAATACTCGGAAATCCAATAGAATTATACATTGGTTCAAAACAGTTCATCTATATTAAAGATTAAGTTTACACAGTTCACGTGAATGAAAGGTCACTGTATGCGATGTATACCAAAATAAGGTAAAATATTGAAATATATGGTAAAATTTTAAAATATTGAAATAAGGTAAAATATTGAAATATTATGTCACGTAGTCGGACAGATTTATTTTGCTTTGGTTACGCTTGGAGCGGCGTGCCTCTGACGACGCGCTGTGCCCTGTATGCACTGGGCACGACTGAACTGACTCACTAACAGCCTTCACTGCAGACTGCCTTCCGGAATCAACCGGGTTTGTAGGCTCACTTAGAACCGATGAACTAGAAGAAACCGTCGAAGGTACTGTTTTTCGACCTGTACTCGAAGACTCTGCTCCGGACCGACTTCCGGCCTCAACCGGATAAGAGCTAGATGAAGAAGCAGCTGTATCAGCTGAAAAGACCTCCCCATCTTCAGACGAAGTTTCATTGTAAGGTGGCCACATATAATAGTACTCGGGAGTACAAGTAAAAGAAGTTGAAGTGCATTCATGAAAAGGAGTTCTTGGCGTATAGATTGTGTCTGTATGGTATATGACGATGCGGGAAGCGTTCCAAATGTTGCCGACACATAGCCGAAACGAAGTCGGACTGGCTAGTTTCAAAACTGTATAGGAACCTCTAAACTTAGGACGTATTCCTGGCACACGTACCCTATCATCCCGACTTAAACTTTGGATGGCTTGGCCTAAACTGAGGACGTTTTCTTGGCACACGTACCTTAACTAAGTTCCCGACTTGAACTTTGGATGGCTTGGCTCCTCGACCTTGATCTACATACTTTTGACAGCTTGTCGTGAAACGACCTGGTTACGAAGATACTGGTTGAAGGGGACGAAGTGTTGTCCCTGTGTAAATATACTATGACAAGAGCAACTCTCCCCGTCAGATGGCGTGGCGATGCAGTTTTTAACATTGGATTTAATTTGTCACACAAACAGGTCGGAGCGATGGTTGAGCAGAAGCTTCCAGGTCTATTTTATGCTGATGATATAATCTTATTTGCGGACAGTCAAGATGATATACAGCGACTGGCAGATATATGCGGAAGGGAGTGTGAGGCTCTAGGACTAGGATTTAGTGCAACAAAATGTGGATTGATGATATTCAATGATCACGGAGACCATACGGTCTTAATACAGGGCCAAAAAATACCGAGGGTAAGCGAGTACAAGTACCTCGGAGTATGGGTAAACGAGGGGGATAGATATATGGAGGTACAAGAGAAAGCATCGGTAGCAAAGGGAAAGAGGAATGCTGCAATTATGAAGCGCAGAGCTTTATGGGGATACAATAGGTACGAGGTGCTTCGAGGGCTGTGGAAGGGTGTGATGGTTCCGGGGCTTACATTTGGGAACTCAGTGGTGTGCATAAGTCAGAGGTGCAATCAGGAATGGCTGTAAATCAAAGGACGGTGGGCCGCCTCGCCTTGGGCGCTCACGGGAAGACGACAAATGAGGCGGTGAAGGGTGATATGGGATGGACAGGCTTTGAAGTGAGGGAAGCGCAGAGCAAAATGAGATTCGAAGAGAGGCTGAGGAAAAATGAAGAAGAGTAGATGGGCAGAGAAGGTTTTCAGGTATTTGTATAGAAAAAGCGTTGACACGCAGTGGAGAAAAAGAACTAGGAGGCTCACCAGTAAATATACGGCTGGCAGTGCGGGCGATATGGCAACAAGGAGCATTAAGCGGAAGGTCAGAGAGGCGGAGAAGACTTATTGGATGACAGCGATGGAAAAGAAGCCGGCTCTGAGTAACTACCGAAAAGGAAAAAACGAAATAAGGAGGGAAAGGTTTTATGATAATTCAAGGGGAAGCGCTTTACTGTTTGAAGCAAGGTCGGGCTGCCTGAGAACGCGTAGTTATAAAGCGAGATTCAGTAACGAAGAAGAACTATGTACATGCTGCGGGGGAACTAAGGAAACGATGGAACATGTACTGATTGAATGTGGCGATATTCACCCAGGTATACGTGTGGGCACGAGTCTACATGAAGCCTTGGGTTTTAGGGACAACAATGGAAAGCTGAACACGCCCGCGATAGAAATAAGTAAGAGACCGTTAGAGTATTGGTGGCAGAAAAGTAGAGATAAAGTACAAAAATAAATAATTGGGGGAAAAAAGGTTATTCTGCCTTAAGAGGCAGAGAGATGGACTGTGAAATTTATATTTTTTGTTATAATACATAGATTTAATCAATGTAGATAAGGCATTAGGACAACATGAAACAAGGAAGTTTTTTTTTTCTTTTTTTTATCCTTCGAGCCTGGTGGCAGACATGTCACCGCCCCGTTATAAAGGGGACGCTCATAGCATCCATCCTCCATCCATCTGATTGCTGTCGTCGCTCGCACGTCCTGACTTGTTTTGCCGACGGGTGGACGGTAGACCTATGACAGGTTTCTTCTTACCGTTTTCTGCCTACCGTTTTCTGCAACAATGCTCGGACTTGACATAATAGACTTCTTTAAACGTTCAGCGACAGTGGCCACTGCATCACGAGGATAACCTACATCTAAAAGACGCGTAACCCGTGCTTAACAGTGGTTTTGAAGATCTAGGAGAATAGTGCCAGCATACGTGCTTTTTCTGATATGTTAAAGAAATCTCTAGACATTGTATTTTATTATTCTAAGGCCACTCTTTATTAAAGTTAAGCGCTCCTCCATTTTATTCAAATTTTTCGCTCACTGAGGTTACAACTCCTCACCACTACAAAAAAAAATGAAGTAATCCTACACATAACGAAAAGCCTTACAGAATTACCTAAGGCGCCTTCCAAACGTTTGTCAGTGTTGGGAAGGTACAAATCCCTAAGAAGTGGGCAACCTTAAAGCCAATAGATATCCTTGACTTCTGCATACAAACGCCCTCCTTCCAACCTACCAGCGTCGACTTTAATACATGGAAATCATTTCTCGAATAGTTCCCCTACAAACGTCAGATTTATCGGTGAAAAGTGTCTCGTGCCCTTGTTCGTTAATGCAGTAATTAACACATTTCAACAAGTCCTCAGGCGGTGAGGAACAGTAAAGGTCTTCAATATCCATACTAAAAGCTCTAAAACCGCCGGCGTTCTCCTCTAATAGGGACTGAACTAGCGCTTGAGAATAACGCATACGAAAACGGTCTGAAAAGCTCAGAGGTTAAGCAGTGGTGTCGTGACTTCGTTCCTGTGTCCGGGTTTGCACGCATTGTCTTTTTAGTATGAAGCAACCCTATTGCAAAAACCAGCGCCGTTCCAGTACCCCCAGTGTGGTACCAGTACGTTTTTTGGCACTGGATCGCACTGGGAACACTGGTATACGCTCGAATTCACTGGGACTCCGGTGAAAGCACTGGGAAAGAGCTGGGTCGCACTGGTAGAGCCACTGGCTTTGCCGCTGTGACGCTGGCGCTCACTGGGAAGCGCCGGAGACGCTGGAATTTTCACTGGCGTGCGCTGGCACATACTGGAGCCTGCACTGTTTCTGCCAGTGCTGAGCGCTGCTTTGAGATCATGCGCGGAGGAATGCTTTGGTATCGTTGAATATCGAATATTTGATTCGATGGTACCGATAGATGCTATCCTAACGGGTCCCAAACATGTGTCACAAATTCTAGCTTGGCAGAGAAAGACGATCAGATATGCGCGCTATTTTCATGAAATACGTGATACGATAAATCACGGTCACTGTTAATGTTTCCCTGTCGAATGTGGAGAAAAATATGTTAATAACCAAAAGCAGCCAACACTGATCATTTTGCTTTCTAGCGCGTTTTTTTTTTATTTATGCAGTGTCAATAACGTCGTTAATTTTTGCGGAGCACGTAGCCGCAATGAATACACCTTTTGTGCATGCCGCACATATATACCAGTTTTGCATCCGTGATGTGTTGCGGTAATGACTTCATGTTGTAATGTTTATAAGTCTGGAGGCGTCGGTCTGAACATACAGAGAAAATCGTTACATCGCCGTGCAGTTGGCAAGAAGTAAATGAGCTCTGGCTTCGCGACCTCTCCCAACAGAGGCCAGAAAAACAGCCGTCGTTCGATATCGCCACACCGGAAACGCAGCTTGGGCAATTCTTGCACTTCCACTTACTTCAGCTATACCTTAGGTAACAGTTAGAAAGGTTCCGAGGCCAAAATGCCGAAACTTCAACCATCGCAACTCATATGCGCCGAGATGGGTCCTACCCAGTGCGACTCCCAGCGAGCGTTAGGCCTAGCGTACCGGCCGGGTCCGTCTACATGCCACCGGCGCTTCTTGGTTTAAGCACACGCAATTCCAACGTGTAAAAATTACTGTAAAGTATAGTCTGGACATCCGTTAACCTAAATTAACCATTTTTTCTTGTGTACGGTGTCCGCACAAGGAGCGATGACCATCGATGCGGCGCGCTTTCAGCAACGAACGCAGGCTCATCGAAAGCAGCCGGTCACACTCGCCGGTACTTCTCTGACTCATACGTCAGAACACATACCTGTCAACTGGTACGCGTTAATGAACTAAAACACCGGCATCATTTTTCAACGAATTGCATTTGTTTTTGCTGAGCGGTTTTATAGTTGTAGGTATCGATAGAACTGCAAATCAGAATACAGGCACGCCCGCCCCGCAGTAACATCGTCGCTCGCGCGAGATAAACTGCTCAGTATGAATTCGTGTAGGCGTGTATTTATCGAACGAGTCATCATAAACCTTCTGTACATGTTGATCATGAGCAAGGGCGAGAAACAGCTATTAAAAATCGCCAGTAACAGCCGTCAAACTGTACCCTGCTCCTCGATCCATTTGATATTTTTCGGAGTTAAGACGGGAATTCCTAGAAAATTAGCGCTCTTCCCATTTTGGGCATCTCATTCGTTGCCGGCAACCCTTTGTTTGTGTCAAATAAAGAAGCAAGCTTGATTTGGAAAGGCAGATCATGTCTGCCTTGAATACGCGACACCGAAATATGAAACGAAACGGTGTCTCACTGTATTGACTAGCCCTTTTACAGCATCGTCGACATGTTTCAGCGTGGCGCAGTGGTAGAGTACTTGCTTGGAGAATGAGAGGTGGCGAGTTCGATTCCTCGTGTCGGAGCTTTTTAAAGTGCGAATGCACTTTATAAGCGACCCTGAATCCGCCGTCCCATAGCAACGGCGCGAGGAGCGGAGAGGAGCGTCTGTAGCAACGGCGCAGCGACGTCACACCCCACGTGACTGCGCGCGCTCCGCCTCCTCACCGCGGTTTGCGCGGGCGCGCGCCGGCTCCGCACTGCTCTTCTAGGTGGCACTGGGTGCAGTGCTTCGCCGCTCCTTCTCTCGCCGTTCGCTCTCTCTCCTCTCTACGCCCCACTCTCCCGTCCGCTGGCTGGGCGCCTCTCAAGAAGAAATGTGTGCTCGAGACGCCGCTGTGAAACGCCAACGGCGACCACAAGGCTGAGATTATGGCCGTCAGGTACAATGACAACACAAACAGGTGCTGATGAATGTGTAAATAAATGGTTACGGTACAAATCCTCGTCTCGTCATTAATTTACGCCATTAAAATTACTGCGTCGTGTACTCTCGGCGCAAGAAATGCATTCGCATTTCCTCACGATTCCCTTCGGGGAGGTGGGGGCATTTTTTTTTTCATACGGCCTTTTTTTATTTCAATAATGCTTTCTATATGACTTTCTTTACTAATATATTGATGTAGGGCACGTAGGCACCGCCGTTTTAACGCTGTAGAGCCCTTTTGCGCTTGAGTACCCAGCGCCTCCCAGTAAAACGCCGCTCCAGCGGCCCAGTATCCAGCGCGACTTTGGGCCCATAATCAGGCATGGCACTGGACGCTGGTACCCAGTGGCGCAGGGTTTTGCAATAGGGAACGCTTGATAATGCATGTCGACATGATTTCAAGGCAGATGTTTTTACGTACTGTAAACTGCACCAAAGAGCTCCTACATCTGTGCATTGCAATGGGGGGAAAGCAATTTGAGCACATCATGCAAACATTCTGTGTTGTCGTCTCACATGGCATTGCTCTAGCAGAGTGTCCAAATAGGCCTACAACCAAATGAAGCATAGAAATGAACTATCATTGTTAATTATGTTTGTTACATGACTCAGAACTGCTTTACATAATATCAAGTCAAGATCGCGTAATCCAAGGGCAGCACATATTACTACTGATGAGATTTCAGCTGTTAAGAAACAACATCGCGCTGCAATGCCAACTAGTCGTCCCCTACGAATCCTGTGCCTATTTTAGCTGTCAAGCCGATAGCACGCAAGAATAACACTTGAGAGCGGCATGTCACCATACCGGCACAGCTAAAAAAACCCTGAACTGTGTGGAGGTTCGTGGCCGTCTGCCCTGAAAAAAGCCGTCAGACACTGCTGGAGAACTATATTAAGATTCATTACTTACAACAAATTTCAACGGTAACCAAAATAACTGCAGAACTTCCGGCCCCTAACCTTGGCCCCGGCGGAGCGCACGCCGAGTGACGAATACTCCCCTTAGTCTGTCGGCGACACCCGCATGGCTGTCCACGGTCCGCTCTTATTACTTGTTTCTGACGTGTGGAACATGCCTCGTGTTGCATCCATTGGGGGGCGAGAGGGTCTATCGGCAGCGATTTCCACATTTTTCTTCTCTCCGAAGAAGACGTCGCCTCACCACACTCCTTGACGGCGCCCGTGGTCTTCGTGGCCGCTAACAGGACAGCTGCAATCGTCACCTTGGGTTTAGGCACGCCGCCACCAGGCTCGTATTGTGCGTGCTCGACAGAGGTGGTTCGCCCGAGCAGTTTTGTCTAGCCCGCTCGTCCACAGGCTGCACACGGACTCCTCGTGCGCGGTAGCCATTACCGTCCCTTCCCGACGTTGTCTCATCTCACCTTTTCTCCCGGGGCGGCTTCCTCTTTGACCTTCGCCGTTGTTGCGACTGCTGCAACACTTTCCTTGGCTTGCGTCTTGGCGCATTTTGCAGCCCTTGTCGCACTCTGGCAGCTCTTGTGATCTAGCGCAGCCATAGTCGGAGCCGCGTGCACTGCTACCCAACTGGAGCCTTGCACTCAGCATTACCCTAGACGCCGGTGTTTTCACACTCCCCTTCTGGTTCGGCTTCATCGCTTCTCACGTTCCTCTCGCCGCACTCTGCGTCCTCCTCTTCTGCTCCGTCGAAAGTCTCGACCTCGGGCTCTCTGTCTGCTTGCGCCGCTGTGCCCAGCTGTGTCCAAACGGGGGCACCATACATTGTTCATTGCCGGCGGTCGGAATCGCCAAGCCCGTCGCTGCCAGCTGGGCTGCCGACTCCGCGTATCCCCTCGTCGCGCAGAATACTGCGGAGGCTATGTCAAGGCGCTGCATGGTCTCCATCAGTTCTTTCAGTGCGGCCTCTATGGTTGCTGGTAGCGGACGGCAATGCCCGTTAGGCGCCAGATGTGGGCTCGTAGCCGTCTGCCCCAAGGAACGCCGTCAGACACTGCTGGAGAACTGGAATAACATTTATTACTTAGAACAAACTTCAACGGAAAGGCAAAATAACTGCAGAACTTCCGGCCCCTAACTTGGCCCCGGCGGTGCGCACGCCCGCGTGCGCGAGCACTCCCCGCGACAGTCTATCGGCCACACCCGCACGGCTGTCCACGGTCCCTTATAGCTTGTTCCTGACGCGTGGAACATGCGCACTGCCACCGGAGCATGCCTCGTGTCGCAGCCATTTGGGGCGAGGGGTTTTATCAGCGGCGATTCCCACAAATGTCACCAAAGCATGGCTTCATTTTTCAATGAAGATAGCGTAATGTGAACGAAATTGAAAGAGCTGCTTCTGGAAGTAACTGCACAGGCAGAGCGCCAGGCCAGTGCCCAATAGCACCATAAAATGTACGGTTGCATAGCTGCGGAGGATAGTCTATGCCTTCCGCCCTCGCAGTAAGAAAAAGATAGCGCTGGCTGCTGCGTAGGCTAAGCGTCGAGGTTTCCTAGCTAGGGAGCATAGCACGCACGTTTCGAAATGGCCGCCGCAAGCGTCGTAACACGTCGCCAGTGGACGTTGCGTTTGCTGAAGACTTCCGGCAATCCTCATGAACCAAGTTTCGTGCTAGAAATAAAAAGGGAAAAAACGTCAGGTATTATCGTGCTGCAGGGCCTAAGAGTAAGACAGGGGTTTTTGTTTGTTTAAAAACCGATAATAAATCGTCGTGTCTGGGGTTACAAACTTGCCTTTTAGAATATCCACTAAACTTCGCTAATGGCGAAGTTACTTGGCGAATTTCGATTTAAGAGCTAACTAATGAACATGCCCTTGATACTTCCTGGCGTCCGCCGCAGCTAGCAGTATCCTTCTGAAGAGCTTTCCTTTTTTCTTTTCGGAGACCTGACTTTTTCAAAATTCTGAAAAATGATCCCTGAAACACCCTGTGTATACAAAACGTCGTACGAAAGGACATGAGTACATCAGAACGCGATTAACAGTTCATGGCATGACCAACGTGAAATGCCTGTCTCGAACGTCGTAAAACGCTTTCCCTTGGTCCCATATGGTGCATACCCGCATACCAAGGCCCGTGGAATGTGAGTATGTACCACACGTGACACACAGCTTATATCAACCACGAAACGGAGAGCCCAGATTCTCGAAATCCCTGCGCGACGGCGTCAAGCAGCTCGTGTAGAAGAAATTCTGGTGCCTACTTCGGCACCATTGCCGGTGAACGGAAAATCAAATGGGCGCTAAAGAATAAAAAATACGGGTAGAGTCGGAATCGAATCCACACATTCTGAGAAGCAGTCAGGTATTCTATCACATGTACAAAGCCAGTACTTCAAACTACTTCGGTAAAGGACCCTGTACAGGGGGTCACGTCGAGGCACAATGACTTGCGGTCACAGTGTTGCTGATCCGCTTTAGCAACAATGTAGTTAATATTACATAGGAATCCCTATGACTCAGAAAGCTATTGTACAGCGTTGCTTGACCCCAGAGGAGTACGCAGACGCCTGCCACTTATGATATGGACATCATTTCACCGTATCGTGTACTTCGTTGCTATAAAACTAACACTTATGGTAGAACGTTAGTGCCACGTTACGTCTGACCATAAGCTATTGTTTAGGCTCCAGGGTAGTCGACGAGCCTTCTAAGACCTGAATATGCGCGAAACTACTTAAAGTACACAAATAAGTCCATCCAGCACGTAATGCATTGTTCAACGCAAAAAAAAAACTTGTAGGCGTGGCTCTACTATCGCATACCACCAATGAACAGCGGAGCTGAGGAAAAGCCTCGGCAAAGAAAGTCCTACGCCGCTTTACTATGCTTTACTCTCTCCCTTCCTCCTTACCCTCACTTCTCTTTCCCTTCACGTCCTTCTCCCTCGTTTCACTCATTCCTTCGCTCGACACTCCATTGTTTTATTATATAAACTTGGCAGCGCAAACAAAACAGGACAAAGAAATAGTGGGACACAAACAAGCGCGGTACTGAAATTTGGATGTATTCGCAGAGAGAATGTGTACCATAAAACACACGAGGGGAAAGGGAAGGTCGAAGAGAGAAGGGTCACCGAATCAGGTGTCGTCAGAAACGAGATCTCGCAATCCAAAAGTGATGCGGAGGGTTAAGTGACACACTTTTACTGCGCTTTACTATATCCCTTCCTGATTACCCTGACCCTCGCCATCGCGTCCCGCTCCCGTCGACCTCCTCTTCCCTCTCCCCGCACCTCACTCATTCATTGCCTTACACTCCAGTGCTTTACACTCTCCCTCCTACTCCTCGTCATCTCACCCTTGCTTCCTTTCCCAACTCTACTATACTAGGCTTTCATTCCCGCCTATGCTTGGATTACGCTATGCTTTCACTCTCTCTATGCGCTTGCCCCATCTCCCGGCTTGGCTATGCTGCGAACGACATTGCTGTGGTCGGACATAGATCGACTATAACAACTCCGCTGTAAAATAACTAAATAAAAAATCGACGCAGCTTCGCACTAGTGGTTTCTTTTTTTTTCTTCATTCCTTTCTTTCTCTTTCTCTCTGTTTTCTGCATCACTTTTTTGTCTGTTTATTTTTGTATTTTTTCTCTCTCTATCTACTTCTTCCTCTTTCTAGCACTTTCTGGCTTTGTTTCTCTCTTCTATATTAACATTTTAACTTTCTTTCTATCTCTTTATTTCTCTATTCTTTCTCTCTCGGTGGTTCTTTCTTTATCTCTTTCTTTCTCTTCGGTCATTCTCTGTTTTTTCTATCCTTTTGTTTGTATTTCTCGAATCTCTTCTCTCTCCTGTCTATTTATATTTCTTCCAATCTTATTCCCTATTTCTCCCTTTCTTTTCTCTCGCTTTCTCTCTCTGTACTCCTTCTCGCGCCCATTAGACTTGTTGATTCACACGCCGAACAAATCGGCGCACGTGTTCTGGGGGCGAAGCAGAAGATCAAGAAGAGGACAAGCGCGTGCCGGTCCACAATGATTGTAGTTTTCTATTTGTTCTGCACGGAATAATGGTCGGAAATGAGCAGATCCGCTGTTAAAATGCGGCATTGGCCGACAATCACTCACTGCTTCGCAAGAAATCGACTGCGCATGAAATCGCGTCGCGGGACCACAAAAACGCATGCCTGGCATGAAATCAGTAATGTAATGATTTCTGCTAAGTTTTTGCTTCGTTTCTGCCTATACCATGCTGCTGTAGAATTAGCTTTCATCTGACACTGTTTT
>NC_051185.1:86443712-86466527 GCF_013339695.2 Rhipicephalus sanguineus | reverse complement strand
AAATTTGCGCGCCGGCAGGTTTCCTGCCGGGCCCAATCTCGGAGACCATGCTTTAACTGAGACATCGCCGAATCGCTCCTATCGGTATTAGTTAATATCAACACACAGTATTTCACAACACGGCTCACGGACGGCGGCACCGCGTGCCCCGCCTAGCCTTGCCATAGAGAGCACAGTGCAAGAGAGAATGTGTGAGTGGTATAAGGCGCGTTTTTGGCGTGTCCTGCATGCGCGTTGGTAGCCTAGTCAATAGAGCGGCGGCGGTAAATCATATTTGATTCCCGCCGGGGACACTTTTTCCTAGTTTATTTTTCTTTTTCATCCGTTTTCGTGCATTTTATGAACGTCATATCCGTGACGGAATTGCGTCACTAGAGTCTTAGTGGACCCCGGCATAAAACACTTTCGTGTTACAGTATAAATAGATACATGGAAGCCCACACAGCTCCGCCCTTCTTTCAGGCTTGGCGCCACTAGTGCGAAGCTGCCAAAATACTTTTTTTTATTTCTTGCGTCCATCCGATTTTTCCCTCACCGGCAACGCTGTCGACCCAGGCGCCAGTTTTTATACGATACGGGCTTGTCAACGCCATCGCATTAAGATTTACAAAATCTTTACTCGCCGCTTCTGAGTTGGTACAAACTGCAGCGGATACCCGTATTTCAAGGATCATAGTAAGCGGCTATGCGCCAGACTTGACTAAGCGAAAAGGCTGCACGACATACGCGAGAGCCACGCCGCACTATTCATGTCGGACGTGGTAATGGTGTTCGCATACACTGATGTCTCATATGCACGAAGTTAGAGTGACCAGACTTTAGGGGCTGATAGATAGATAGATAGATAGATAATAGATAGATAGATAGATAGATAGATAGATAGATAGATAGATAGATGATAGATAGATAGATAGATAGATAGATAGATAGATAGATAGATAGATAGATAGATAGATAGATAGATAGATAGATAGATAGATAGATAGATAGATAGATAGATAGATAGATCCCACATATACAATATGAACGCTGAGCATTGATGTGACTCCACAACGCCTACGGTGTGAAGTACTCTGCTCGTAGCGTAGTTTCTTTGCATTACACACTGCTGCCTTCTGGTTCTGCGGGATTCGTTGCTCGCTTGACCGTGCTGTACACACTGCGCTTCTGTAGGGCGGCCCTGGACGCTCGCATCTCTGTAGTGTGCCAATAAAATATTCACGACCTAAACGACGAATAAAACACGATCGAGAAATTGCCAACAGAGTTTTCGCGTACTCGCATAATGTTTCGTATTTTAAAGAAGTAGAGCGTACTCGTTTGTTACAACACTTCGAACTGTGACTTACAGGCTTCCCTACAGGCTCCAAGAATAAAAAAAAAAAAGTGAAAACACACGTGTGCTCAGATTAGGTGCTCGTTGAAGGACTCCAGGTTTCCGGCCAGTAGCTGCTTTCTTTGGGGCAGAAACCCGGAGGCTTAGGGCGTTTAACGGGTTGAACTTAAGTGATCCATGTAACGAAAAATGGTAGCTGTAACCACCTAGGGACAAGAAGAGACGAGAGTACGCCAGGAAACAAACGGGCATTAAGTACATCTTAGTCGAAATCAAGAGTGAGAAGAAATGGATAAGGTCAGGGCATGTGGCGCGTAGACAACGTAGCTGCTGGTCACTAGGAGTAATAGACTGGAGTCATAGAGAAGGCAAGCGCGCGAGGCAAAACGTTAGACGCAGAAGTTTAGGACACTAAACGCAAAATGTTAAGAGGGCTGATGAGACTGACAAGTTTGCCGGGATAACGTGGCCAGAGAAAGCACGGGATCAGGTTAATTGGCGAAGGATGTGAAAAGCACTTCCCTGCAGTGAGCATGCTTAGGCTGATGACGATGATAAAGAACCCCAGGTAGTCAACATTATTCCCTAGCCTTCCACCACGGTGTGCCCCGTGATCATATCGCTGTTTTGGCAACAAAACCCCTGCAAATATTTACTGGAATTAAGGCAACTAAAGCTACCTTATGTGCGTTTAAGGAAATTTTTTTTGTTGCTATTCTGAGGAAGCTCGACAGATGGTCACATTGCCCAAGTGCACGGAGATGGCTCGGTGTGCACACATTCACGTCATTTCGAGCAAAACAGTTGGGTTTTCATGCTCGGAAAATGCAGTCTTGAAACCACAAGCGACTATCCAATTCAGGCGAATACTACCTGACGGGCTGCCTCTGTGTCAAATATACAGAACTTCATTCTGTTGGCAATAAGTTGCTGTATTTATTTTTCAGTACATTACATTAAATTCGAGTTGAGGGCAAAAATAATTGAAATTTAAATTAAAAAATATCTATGCCCTGCCTGCACCATCTAATTATCGCAGGCCAAAACCGATAAATCAGATAAAGAGCAAAAGTTGCTATCAAACTCGCATCTATAGAAACACACAAATATAGGAGAATTAGTTTGATATATATTGTCACGTGGTAGCAGTGGGCCAGTGGCACAAGGTAGTAGTGGAGCCTGTCCCTTCAGCACTTCGTCGTTGTCCCTCTTCCAGAGTGGGCCCCACTACTACCTTGTGCCACTGGCCCACTGCTACCATGTGACACTATCATATTGCTGCGGACAGCCATCAAAAGACGATTAGGCGAAGACGACGACGACGATTCGGAGACTGTTGTGTGCCGCTGCCTTGCCCGAGCACTCTCCTGTAAATACACTTGTTTACCGCCTCTAGTCTTCGTCTCTTCACGTAACATTTGGTGGACGTGCTGGGTACTCCCTTCGTCACGAAGCTTCGCAGTGGACGCCACCTTGAGCCTTCGAACATGGCTCGGAAAATGCGCCGACCACTCCGGCTCCAACACCTGCCGCCAACGCGACGTACATCAACGTCACCGCTCCTCGTGACCCTGGTGTTTTCTCTGGCGCCAATGGCAAGACGTCGACAAGTGGCTCAGCCTTTACGAACGCGTCAGCACAGGTAACCGGTGGGACCCTACTCTCATGCTTGCCAATGTGCTATTCTACCTCGACGGCACCCCGCGAGTGTGGTATGAGACGCATGATACTGAGCTGACAAGTTGGGATCTCTTCAAAGAGAAGATACGAGAGTTGTTCGGCAACCCTGACGGTCACCAGCTCGCTGCGAAGAAGGCGTTGTCGACCCGCGCGCAGACGTCAACAGAGCCGTAGTCATGTACATCCAAGACGTCTTGGCTCTCTGCCGTGCAGTTGACTCGCACATGACGGCAACGGATAAGGTTGCTCACATTCTCAAGGGTATCGCTGATGATGCGTTCAACCTGCTCGGTTCAATAACGTGTGCACTGTTGATGCGGTCATCAAAGAATGCCGGCGCCTGGAACTCGCTAAAGCAAGCGCATTCTTCCGCAGTTTGCTCGCTTGCCTAACACCGCGCCGACGTCGTCCTGTGCCGATGTTCCCCGTTCAACAAGCAACGATGCAACGTTACCCGAATTGTGCGACGAGAAATTGAAGCTGCTTATCCAGCTACCTGCGAGCCCAGCACCTGCTCTCCCCCTGCAGTTCCGGTTTCGATGATCCAGGCAGTTGTCCGTCAGGAGATTGCAAGCATGGGACTCCACTCTGTCTGCTCCGTAAATCACGTGGACTCTCGGCCGTATCCTCCGACTGCACCCTCTTCACCGACCCAGTTCCAACCACGTTTCCGCAACGCTGAATGGCGCACTGCTGACGACAGGCCCATCTGTTTCATCTGCCACCGGATTGGACACATCTCTCGGCATTGTCGCAATCGCTGGAACTCTCCTGCACAGCACACGTACACTGGCTACAACCGCGCCTATGGCTCTTACCGTCCCTCTACAGCACGTGCCGATCACGCTGCCACTGAATCTGTTGCTCCTAGCCGCCCGTACTCACGCTCACCTTCGCCCCTACGCCGGCAGTCCCGCTCACCCCAGCCTCGTCGCTCCAATTCGCCAAGCTTCAACGCACGCTCCCACCCGGAAAACTAGATGATGCAGCGCCCGGAGGTGCCGCTGCATTGCTCCCTACGCTGCCAAATCCTCTACTGACCCTTTCGACCAATATGAACCTCATTGAAGTCCACATCGACGGTGTTCCTGTTCGTGCTCTAATCGACACGGGAGCCCATTATCTGTGATGAGCGCTAGTCTTCGGACTCGCCTGAAGAAGTTCTCACACCAGCCGCGAAGTCAGTTGTCCGTGTCGCCGACGGCGGAACAGCTTGTGCAATTGGCATGTGTACAGCTCGAGTCGACATCGCCGATCGCTCTACCATCGTTGTTTTCACCGTACTCGCCCACTGCCCCCACGACGTCATTCTAGGCTTGGACTTCCTTTCTGCTCATTCGGCGCTCATAGACTGCTCTACCGGTACTCTCCACCTTGACCTTCCTCTTCCAGATCACCCTGCGCCGCCTCCCATTCGCCTAACCGCCGCAGACTTCGTTCGCTTACCACCCACAGCTCTGACCTACGTTGACTTGGTAACATCCTCACCCGTGCCCGACGGGGAGTACATTGCGACTCCTGTCAAGGATGTTCTTCTCTACCAGGGTATTACAGTGCCTCGTTCTGTATTATCTATTACATCCAATCGCACATGTTTGCCAGTGGTCAACTTTGGCTTGACAATGCAAGTGCTGCCACGAGGGATATCCTTGGCACATATCAGCGCCTTCGACGATCCCTCGATAGCATCAGTTACGTTGGAGGATGGTACTACCGAGCACACCGACCACTCGCGGTCCGCCGCATCTGTTCTCGACGACCTGAAAAGAATGATTGCGCCAGATCTACCCCAAAGAATGCTGACGACCTCTACCGGGTTTCTCTTTTCGTACCGCGATATTTTTGATCTTCATGACCGTCCTTTGGCACAAACTACGACCGTGAAACATCGCATAAATACTGGCGATGCCGCTCCTGTTCATAGGCGTCCGTATCGAGTGTCACACGCAGAGCGTCAAGTGATTCAGGCAGAAGTCAAGAAGATGCTCACCAAGAAAATCATCGAGCCATCATGCAGCCCATGGGCATCACCCGTTGTCTTAGTGAAAAAGAAAGATGGCTCGTGGCGATTCTGCGTGGACTACCGGCATCTCAACAAAGTAACAAAAAAGGACGTTTACCCCTTACCTCGTATTGACGACGCCCTTGACTGCCTACATGGTGCTCGCTACTTTTCGTCTATTGACCTACGCTCTGGCTATTGGCAGATCGCTGTGGATGATATGGACCGCGAGAAAACCGCTTTTGTCACACCTGATGGTCTTTATCAATTCAAGGTGATGCCATTCGGACTATGTAACGCACCGGCCACATTTGAACGCATGATGGACTCCCTCCTTCAAGGATTCAAGTGGTCCACATGTCTGTGCTACTTGGACGACGTTATTGTGTTCTCCCCCACTTTCGAGAGTCATCTAGAGCGCCTGTCTGCAATCCTGCAAGTTTTTCGCCGAGCCGGTTTGCAACTTAACGCATCGAAGTGCCACTTGGTCGTCGCCGGATTACCGTACTTGGCCACCTCGTTGATGCCAATGGAGTACAGCCGGACCCAGCCAAAATCCGCGCTGTTACGGATTTCCCGATCCCTAAGTGTGTTAAGATGTACGCAGCTTCATTGGTTTATGCTCGTACTTCCGCCGCTTTGTCAAAAATTTCGCGGTCATAGCACGACCACTTACTGACCTTTTGAAAAAAGAGGTGCCATTATATGGGGCGACGCCGAAGCTTCCGCGTTCGCTCATTTGATCCGGCTGCTTACAACGCCGCCGTTCTGGCCCACTTTGATCCTTCTGCGCCGACTGAAGTTCGTACCGACGCCAGTGGGCACGGCATAGGCGCAGTACTAGCCCAACGACAGCACAGTACTGATCGCGTCATCGCCTATGCCAGCAGGCTCCTCACAACTTCGGAGCGCAACTACTCTATCACGGAACGTGAGTGTCTGGCCCTAGTTTGGGCGGTTGCGAAATTCCGCCCATACTTATACGGCCGATCCTTTTCAGTCGTAACGGACCACCACGCGCTCTGCTGGTTGTCCTCACTGAAGGACCCTACCGGACGACTTGGTCGCTGGGCGTTACGCCTTCAAGAATATTCTTATACTGTCATGTACAAGTCTGGTCGCCTGCACATGGACGCCGATTGCTTGTCCCGTTATCCGGTAGACGAGGCCGAAGACACGACCACGACGCATCCAATGGCATCTTTTCTCTGTCTCCTTTCGAGAACATCGCAGACGAGCAGCAACGCGACCTTTCGCTGCGAGAACTCATCCACCGTCTGCAGACATCGCCCAATGACGCTTCAGTGCGCCACTTCGTTCTTCAGGATGGTGTCCTATACCGTCGTAACTTCCATCCAGACGGCCGGAACTACTTCTAGTCATACCGAGACAATTACGCCGACCTGTTCTTTTTGAACTTCATGACGCTCTAACTGCAGGACACCTAGGTGTATCGCGCACGTACGACCGTATCCGCCGTCGCTTCTATTGGCCCGGTCTCCTCCGTTCTGTTCGACGCTACGTTTCTGCCTGTGATTCCTGTCAACGTCGCAAAACGCCCAGATGTTCCCTGCTGGTCATCTCCAACCAATCGACGTTCCCGTAGAGCCGTTCTTCCGTGTTGGACTTGATCTTCTCGGCCCCTTTCCTACGTCATCCACCGGGAACAAATGGGTAGCCGTGGCGACTGATTACGCTACCCGATATGCCATCACGCGGGCTCTCCCCACCAGCTGTGCCACCGACGTCGCGGACTTTCTCTTACATGACATCATCTTGCTCCATGGTGCTCCACGACAGCTACTCACTGACCGTGGCCGTAACTTTCTCTCTAAAGTTATCGCCGACATTCTGCGTTCCTCCGCCACTCAGCACAAATTGACCACTTCATACCATCCGCAAACGAATGGTCTCACGGAGCGGTTCAACAGAACCCTCACGGATATGCTGTCGATGTACGTGTCGAATGACCACCATGACTGGGACATTGCTCTCCCTTACGTCACGTTCGCATACAATTCTTCTCGACACGCCACTGCCGGTTTTTCGCCGTTTTATCTATTGTACGGTCGTGAACCCACTCTGCCACTTGATACTGTTCTTCCTTCGGCTGCCACCCCAACTACCGAGTACGCACGTGATGCCATAGCACTTGCCGATCATGCGCGCCAACTTGCCCGTACTCGGCTGACTGCCTCGCAAGATACACAGCGACATTACTACGATGCCCGCCACCGCGACGCACAGTTCTCGCCTGGCGCGCTCGTGCTGCTCTGGTCGCCTTCCCGTCATGTTGGACTTTCGAGAAGCTCCTGTCTAGATACACAGGACCCTACCGCGTCATCCGCCAAGTAACACCCGTGACCTACGAGATTACTCTGGTCAGTCCTCCTTCACCCTCTGCCGCGGTGTCAAGTGACATCGTGCACGTCAGTCGACTCAAGGCCTACTCCAGTGTATCTGACCCATAACTTTAAAAGCTCCGGGACGGCGCTTTTACCGCCGGGGGTCATGCTGCGGACAGCCATCAAAAGACGATTAGGCGAAGACGACGACGACGATTCGGAGACTGTTGTGTGCCGCTGCCTTGCCCGAGCACTCTCCTGTAAATACACTTGTTTACAGCCTCTAGTCTTCGTCTCTTCACGTAACAATATAATGCGATATAGAAATTTTGAAAAACTCACCTTATTTTGCGTCGCGGCACTGCTTGCGTCGCGGCACTGCTTGCGTCGCGGCACTGCTTCTGGATGTAGCAAGGATAGCGATTTCACGACAGTACGAGGAGATTCTCCTCAGTTTTTTTTTTTTTTTTGTAGTTTGTAAGGGGGTGCAGGTTATATGCAGGGTTGGGTTGTACGAGCAAATACTGTATCGACGTAAACAGCGCCATACCATCTATATTAATGCCTGACTATATTGAACCCCGGTAAATCATGTTATCCTTTACATCGAACTATTTTCGCACACGACAGTAGTTTAACGTCAATGCATAAGAAAATGTACGGCTGCATCGAAAAGAAATTGTCGGAACGCTTAACATATTCCACATTAGGCAGCGCGAAACGCCACAAGAAGTTGGCCTTCCCTCACAAGAAGTTCACTTTCTCTCGCGATAAACGGGCCTTCCTGCATGCATTTGGGAGAGTGAGCGGTGTGATGTGATTAGGAAGGCTCCGCTAAGAGAAAAAGAAACTACGCCTTGCCACCACGTGCCACGTCACTGCTCGTCGTCACGCTCATTGGCCCGGTCGCGGTTCGCTTCTCCGCGATTCTAGGCTCCCTTTAAAACGCGGCAATCGCCATAAAAAGGAAGCATCTACTGTTTTCCGCGAGGCTGGCGATAATCAACACAGCGGAATATGGAGAAAAGAAACGGCGCAAAAAACAACGGAAGAACCCACAGAGACAAACAAGACAAATGTCCGCTTTGTTTTTGTTATTTGCGCTGCGTTCTTTTTTTTCTTTTTACGATCAAGAACAACCAACTAGCCCGAATCACCACCCTGGTGGAGAAATGAAGTTCGACGGCGCCACTTCGTGGCGCATGCCACCGAGCATGCTTAGCATAATTGAAGAATAAATCGGCATGAGGGCCAACGCGGACTAGAAGCTTCCGTTAACCGACGAGCACGCACAGGCGCACAAAAAGATGTTGAGGAGTTCGTTGCATGGAAACCGTATTTTCTTGTGTATAAGCCACCCCTACATGTAGCCCACACCTCCAAATACAATCAGCGGAAGACGAAGAAAACTTGGAGGACGGTTGACATTCGCATTCAAAACCAGAACGCGATAGCGTAATCAGGCCCCGTGCGCAGCACCTTCTCAATCGCTAGTCTGGACTCGCTTCATGGTGGTCACCACAACCACGCCTCAAAGAAAGGAATGTTTATACGAGTAACATTGGTCGCTTCAAACTATCCTAGAATGTCTACCGCAAGTACAGTTGCGAAGTGCCCCTATATGTATACGCCATAATTCGTCCTTTTTCGAATCGGCGAAGAATCCACTATGCGTCCGTAAGGTGCCACGCTCACCTGCGCAGCCGCACATATTGTTGATACTGTTGCTCATAAAGACGATTAATGAGCGCTTTTTGATGGATGGGCCCTTTAAACACGCCTTCGTTTCGCAATTAACATTTTTTGACGCCTGGTGCTGTTGTGCCCTTCTGTCATGCAATATTACATGTTTTCAAGAGACTCCTTCCACTGCATGACATTCATACTGGGTTTTTTACCGAAACAGTTTGAAGCACTGGCGTTGCTCTGGGGTAGAAGAGCTGCTGGCCGCGTGCAAGGCCTGGGATCGATTTTCACTCGAACTGAAGATTTTTATTATTTCTTTACATATTTCTATCTGGATTTTTCGCTCACGGAAAACGCTGATTTTAGGGGCAATATGGTCTCGGCGTGCGGGCGAGCAAGAGAGGGCACCACCACCTCAGCGCTCGCCATGTTGCGAGAGAAAGCGAACGGCGCGCGCTGACTATGGAAACGCTCCTTCTACGATGTACGCTGACTACCAGCGCGGAAGGAACAAGAACGCGCCCTCGCCCGCGAGAGACAACGGCGAAGGGCAGCGTCTGCTAGAGTTTTTTTTATTAAAAAAAACGACTTCTCACGCTTCACAACCGTTCACCGGCCACAGCGCATATATACGCACTGTATTTTGATCTGCCATTTAGTGCCGGTGCGAGATTTCTCTTGTGCGCAGTTGAACAATAAATAATCGCAGCGTGCACGTTAATTAAAGCGGACTGCAGGTATCTGTGTCTGATCTATTTTCTGTATCTCATTGCCTATTAGCAGTGCTTTTGCTGTGAGAAACACCGGCGCACACTGCATGCTTATGAACGAGGCCTGTACTCTCGACGTAACCAGTGCGCTACATATAGCATAGCCAACTGTAGCATGCACACACTCGCGCGAAAGAGAAGCCTTCTTCCTCTCGTTCTTCGAGAGCCTTGATGATGATAATAACGTAGGCGAAACCCGGCTATCACCGAGCCAACTCCTCAATCATCATTCACTTCGTGGATATGGCGTGATTTTAGATGCGAAGCAGCTTATCAACGAGGCCTGTCCCCCCGGCGTAACGAGTGCTCTAGTACTGGGAGCGCCCACTGGATGGCTCTGCGGTAGAGCGCTCCCACACCGCATATTTAATGCAGCGTGAGCGTAACTGGAAGGCGAACACTAAATTGCGAGAACAGTCCGATTCACGCTTTCTGAAAATTATTGAATGAAAACATGCTCTACACCACCGCATTTCAGATTTATTTATAGGGCAACTTTTACAAACGCCATGAACGTGCGTTTGCTCTGCCTTGCAATATAAAATACGGAGAATCCACTGGACAAAATTTCAGTGTCTCATGGAAAATGCATGCCGAGAAGTCTTTGGCCCTAACTTGGAGGATGTTATCAAAGAGGCAATGAGAGAAGCTTCCTGCATGCTCCCGTTTGCCGGCAAGCGTTCAGACTTTGACGTCGAACTGGAGAAACTGTGTGCGCTTCGCCGAAGGGCGAAAAGGAGAAACAGGCGCACGAAGGCAATATGTGATTTGTGGCTGGCACGGCGCATACAGAAAAAACTCCAACGCCATCTGGACAAACTTGAAGAGCAGCACAGCAAATCATTCTTCGAGTCATTGGATCCTCGCAAGCCATTGTCACGCATCTTGAGCACTATTCGTGGCCTGCGCTGGACTCCGCAACAAAGGCATCCTCTCATGGCTTTAGCCCTACATCTAGGCCGCACCCAACGTGAAGTGGGGAATGATTTTTGTGCGCGAATCACAGGTGTGTGTTTGCCATGTCTGCTTCCGCAGTTCAGGGTGTCTTTCCTGAACCCCGAATCCCAGAAATGGATAAAGATTTCACTATGGAAGAACTTGACGCATCTTTGGCGGCTTCCCGACAATTATCGTCACTAGGGCGTGATTGCATCACCTAAGCCGCTTTAGCCAACCTTGAACAAGAGACCGGAAGAAAGCTGTTGAGTTTAGAGCACTGCACGGGCCCGGGCCGGCCCGAAAGCCCGGGCCCGGCCCGGCCCGCGGGCCGGGCCGGGCCGTCCGAAGCGTTTTTCGGCGGGCCCGGGCTGGGCTCGGGCTCGAAAGTTCGGGCCCGGGCCGTGCCCGGGCTTGAAGCCGCGGGCCTGGGCCGGGCCCGGGCTTGAGGCTGCGGGCCGGGTCGGACTCGGTAAGTCGGGCCTTCGAGCACACGCGAACGTTATGCATTGCATGGTCTAAGGTAATACTGTGCCAAGCTGAAGTGACACGTGCAAAGAGCTGGCTCTTAGTAAAGCTTAGCAATAAAAATGGAAAAACAGTTGAAGTGCTATTTTTTTTTCACCAGTATAGATAAAGATTCGCATTGTATATTTTCACTAACGTTTCGTCTGCTGGACCAGACTTTGCCAAAGTAACAAGTACATCGTGATGGGTTTCCTTATAAACACGCCAGATCACGTATATATATATATATATATATATATATATATATATATATATATATATATATATATATATATATATATATATATATATGTATATATACAGAACTAACAGTGGGCCAGATCACGGTTGTTCCCATGGGAGGAATAAAGATTTCGGTCTTTTATTCTAGGTTGACACATATGGTACATTTCATTTATATTCCTTGGTATTACGTGCCAAAACCACAATATGATTACGAGGCACGTCGTAGTAGCACCGGATTAATTTCGACCACCTTGAGTTCTCTAAAGTGCACCTAAAGATAAGTATATAGACTGGTGTTCTTGCATTTCGCCCCCATCAAATTGCGGCCGCCGTGGCCGCGGGAATCGCACCCGCGTCCTAGGACTTAACAGCGAAACAGCTTAACCGCTGAGCTACCACAGCGGGCAAAGCAACATTTCGATGCATGTACACACCGGATTTTCCGTCCGATCGCCCGCTACAAAGCGCACGGCGTCATTAATAATCATCATCAACAACTAATATCCTCTAGCGGGCCCGGGTCGGGTCTGGTCATGAACAAGCGCGCCCTGGATTAGTTTAGTAATGAACGCGCGGGCCCGGGCCGGGCCCGGGCTTCGAACGACGGGCCCGGGCCGGGCTCGGGCTGGGTACGGTCAAGTACGCCCGGGCCCGGGTCGGGCCCGGGCTTGGAACAACGGGCCCGGGCTAGGCTCGGGCTTCATAAAGCGGGCCCGGGCCGGGCCCGGGCCATAAAATCCGGCCCGTGCAGTGCTCTAGTTGAGTTATTACAACCACTCACGACATGCGGGCATTGTACCCAGTAATCGAAGATAAGCCGGCTTGTGCCACTACTCAAACCAGGAAAGTCACCACTCGAATGGTGGATCCCTGGCAGCCTAGCCCCGGGCACAATAGCAACCATTGGGCAAATAATGTTTATTCAACTGAACTCAACCATTCAAGTTGACATCATTTCGCCCTATTGCCCTGGCAAGTTGCGTAAAGAAATTCATGGAAAGAATTATACTGCTACGCCTAGAATGGTATCTCGAGCACTACAATGTGTACCCAGACTGCATGACGGGCTTTCGGCGAGGCAGGTCATCCGTTGACAACGTAATTGACCTCACAACCTTTGTCCAGCAACAAAACTGTCTCAAGCGCATGTCACTGGCGCTATTTCTCGATCTGAAAGGATTGTGCTTTAACACGACTGCTGAAAAAAAAAGATTGCTAAAAAACCTGAAACTGAAAAATGAAATTTAATCTTGTGATGGTCTGCATTTGTGAGCTTTCGCCAAGTACTGCTCATATATCAATAAATGCTGACGACATTTGCCTTTGTTCTTCGGCTGTGACTCGTCTGCAAGCGCGCGCAAGAGCCCAGCAAGCTGCCACCTTAACGTTCTCATATCTCCGCAAACAAGGTATTTCTGTCTCCACGGAAAAATGTTTCCACCATGACTCTATGCGCTGTTATTATCAACGGCCAAAATGTCTGATACCGGAAGAACCAAGGTTTCCTAGGTGTGTTATTGACAGCGACCTTGCGTGGAGTGCCCACTCAGGTCACAACGGGCAATTGTGATCTGAAGAGAAGACTAATTTCCATCGTTCACATAATGCAGTTCCTCTGCGGGAAAGCTTCGCGCACATCGATACGTTCCATTATGCAGCTATACAGAGCACTGTTTCTGGGATTTTACGTTTCAGCTTCCGATGCTGGCCAATACATGCAAGACGAACATCCGCACCCTCCAAAGTTTGCAAGGCCAGGCACTACGCACGTGCATAGGATTACCACGCTGCACCTCAACTCACGGGACAGTTGTGATGGCAAGATAGCATCCAATTCCAACATACGTCGTCACTGACAATTAAGAGCTCACATGAGACATCTCTGCCGAGTTCCAGGTCACTATATTGCTGCGTTGCCACTTTAACAAGACATGTTTTCAAATATTGTTTCGACTCACAGAGAATGCCTTCCGTCGAGCTTTACTCCAGAAGCAAGATCACTGTCGCCTCCGTGGTGTCTACAAGAACCACAGGTACGCCTAACAATTCCCGGAATAACGAAGAAGAGCCGTCATTCTAATGTGTCCCTACGACAGGCGACATTGTCACTACTCAAGGAGAGGTATGGCCAAAGGACGCACATTTACACCGATGGAGAGATCTTAGCCGACAGCTCCACAGGAGCTGTTGTTATTCCGGCCTGCCAAGTGACTGTGAAGTTCAGGTTGTCCAACAGGACATCAACAGCAGCGGAGCTTGCCGCCTTACGTGCTGCTATCCTTTATACCAAGAAAGTACAGCCTCAAAAGTGGGCTGTCTTTTGCGACTCGAAGGCATCCCTTCAGAGTCTGCAATCAGCATTACGACGAAGGGTGCACGAGCAGTTAGTGAACAAAATGAGCGAAGCTCTTCACCAAGCTTTATCGAAGGGACATGACGTTGTGTTCCAATGGCTGCCGGGACATTGTGGTGTTGTGGGTGACAGGATCGCTAATGATGCTGCCCCGTCTGCCCACGAGGATGCCCAGACAGCCCCAATACCCTTTCGAGGACAGACGCTGCAAGGAGGGGTCTTCGCTCGTTCGCTGACACAATGACGCAAACTTGGTTGAGTGACCCCAGTATCTGGAACCGTCGCCTACATGAATTACACCCATCGAGGAAGCTCCAAGTTCTACCGCAGCTCTTCCGCCGTGACGCAACTGTACTGTGCCGCTGTGATTAGGAGTACCTTTCACGAAGGCGTACTCTTTTCGCATAGGAATGGCAGACACCTGAAGATGTGACTCGTGCAATAGCGACGAAACGATAGAACATCTACTGTGTTTCTGTGAACGTTTTGTGGACGAACGAAACGTTCTCCGCAATGCACTGAACAGGCTAGACGACAGACCGTTTTTCGAAGAGAAGATCCTCGGATCGTGGCCCTACGCATCGCAGGCCAGCAAAGCGACGCGAGCATTGCTACTGTTTTTAAAATCAACCGGTTTAAGCGACCGCTTGTAGGCATTCAACGGGCAGGCGCATATGTACCCTGACGGCGCTTTCTTCCCTCTTCTTTCTTTTGATCTCATCATGCCTTCCCCCCAGTGCAGGGTAGCGAACCGGACGCGTGTCTGGTTGGCCTCCCTGCCTTTCATTCATTTCCTTCCTCCTCCCCTTCGAGGGACAGTTGCGATTCGGAACTCGAAAGGTGCGTGAGCCGTCACACGCAATGATTCATTGCAGAGATAAGCATACGACAACGAATTTCATGGGCGCGCGTGAGAAGGTACACACAAGCAAAACGTGACAAAAATGGACCTACCAAGTGAATGTACTCGACCCGCCGGTCAGGCAGAAATGAAACAGAAATTCACTAGTGAAATCGACCCGCACTCCATCTATCGTTAGCTGCAGCAAATATATCGTGTCCTAGGCTTGGCGGCGCTGGCGTCAGTCGAAGCGGGTCGAGGCCATGTGGCGGAGCGTTCGAGGTAAGCGTGCTGATGGCTGTACATAAACGTAGCCAACGCTGGGGAAGGGCCTACCGTGTAGTTTCTTTTTCTTTCTTTTGTCCAGTGGAACGATCACCAAGTTACTGTCTTGTTTCTTTTTCAAGCATAAATAATATTTTAAAGTCCTCTAAAAATATACATGCATGGCTCAAGTAGTAATTTCTGGGCTTAAACGTCGCAAAGCCACGATGTAGTTATAAGAGACGCCGTAGGGGAGGGCTCCGGAAATTTCGACCATCTGGTGCTCTTTAACGTGCACCTAAATCTATGTACATGGGCCTCTACTATTTTGCCTACATCGAAATGCGACCGCCGCGGCCGGGATCGAATCCGCAACCTTCAGTTCAGCAGCCGAGCACCGTAACCGCTATATTACCGGGGCGGACGCTCTGGCTCAAGTTATAAGTTATATTGCATCCATATACTATCGCAGCATCATTTTACTTAAGGTAAGGGCGAATCAACTGTCATGATAATAATGAAAATTGATTGATTGAGTTCGTTGAAATACCGTGAGCAGCTGCGGTCTTTGGGACTGATCCCAACCACGTGCTTTTTTCTACGCGGCCTCCGAGATCAGTTTCCGCATCGTGCGAAACACAAAGGGAACCCAAGAAGGGCACCAAGGCACACGAACGTCAACGAGTGGGTGCCTTAGCCAAAAACATAATTCAAAGATCGACGACTCCACCAGGCTGTTTTCTTTCGAAGGGCCCTTGCGCAGTAATGCTCGAGATTGTGTATTAAAATATGAAATGTTGCTTTTGAATAGAGCTTTCACAACGAAATTTTAATCGGCATCAATAAATGGTTAGAACGCCTTCGACATTCCCTGTTGCACGGATGAAATCGACACACAGCATTCAGGAATTCAGACTCTACAACCGACAGCAGCGGCTCTTGGAAGGCGAGCAAAAGCAACAAAACATGCATGACTGCAACAGCTCTCAATTCTTCGTTATTCCGAACGAAAGCGCGCATGTGCGCCGTCGATAACTGCGCTCGCGTTACGCCTCAAGGAGCATATGTCACGAGCACAATAACCCGATCCATGAACAACTGATCTGTAACATTTTTAGTTTACTGTAAAACGCGTGCCTTTCATTTGAAAGGCATTGCCGTTTGCCGTGCACCTTGCAAACATGCCCCGGATTTCGCTTCCACCACGCCAGGGCAATGTACGTAGCTATAAGCTCTTCTTGTCTTGTTTTTTTTTTCGTTCTTTTTGCTGTCCTTTCGTATTCCCATTCCATACTGGTAAATGTATCATATCGCATACGTCGTGTTGAAACGACACGCCCGTTTAAAAACAACTCGCACAGACTTCGTCTTGCATTCCTTTAAGCTTATTATGCCCATATAATGCATTGTCATAGTTTGATATCACGAAGCATATTCCTTCTGTCTGCCCGATGGCGTCTGCTGGAGCGTGGTTGCCGTTATTGAATCATTTGTGTTTGTTTTCTTTTTCTTTTTTTGTCCCAGCTTTACGACACAATGCTTCAGAAGAGTCGTTGTACAAAACAGTAAAAATAAAGTAATGATCAACACAGAATGCGACACAATCTGCATCAGATAGATAGATGGCTTTCGTGCGCTAAAAAAATATGCAAGCGCTAAGAGGAATGAAACGAAACTACCCACACCCTGAGAAGGTGTCCTCGTCGCCTGTCTACGTGAAAGGTTTTTGCATCGTGCGCGCAGATTACTCTCGTGCAGGCTCCTAGCCAGGGGAGAGGGGGGGCATAGCCCCCCCCCCCCGAAATTTGGTTGAAGTAGGTGTTTTTTTTTCTAAAATAGTCAAGGTTTTCAGCAAGTGGCACACCCCCGAAAAAAATTCCTGGATACGGGCCTGCTCTCGTGAATGCAAAGGTGGAGTCTTGTTCTCGTCGAACGAAAACCTCGCCTAGCTATGACATCCCTTAGCATCGCCACGGCAACCAAGCCAACTTCTCATCGCCTGCGACCTTCGTCAAGTTCTGCCCACCAGTCTTGACACTGCGCACGACTGTTCCGCCGCGCTGTACCGGCAGTCGTCATGTCGGGAGCATGTGCGGCATGTGCGAGCATGTCGGGAGCATGTTCGCCATGGGTAGACCGTAAGGAACTCCGGAAGGAGAAGCCGCGTATAAAGAACGACAACGTGCCGCCCAGCTGGATTACGCTCGGAGACCTCTAGCCGATCGTGCCCGCCGAACCGAAGAGGCTGCTGCCAAGCGTTGCTGGCAAGCGGTAGAGCCAGGATATGCCACTGGGAGGTGGGAATACATGCAAAGTCGCCGCGAATCCGCGCCCGGTCAGCGTGTGGTCGAGAATTTCTTGCGCACAGTCTGGCAGAGCATCGCTTCAGCGGATAACCGGTCTCATCGAGAGTTTCTGAGCACAGAATTTGGGCACGCCTGTCACGTCTGCGCAATAGGTAGTGATGCTTAGCCAAATGTAGTGATTCATAGTGGTGTAATAGTAGCGCAAAAAAAAGACGAAGACAAGAAAGTGAACACCACAAGCGCTTACTCACAACTGAAAGCTTTATTGCTTGAACAGAAAATATATCTAAACTTGACGATCGACTAATTCCCGCGCATGCGCATCATGGGCAAGGCAAAAGGCAAAAACCAGAACAAAAAAAAACACATCACCTTCAACCCTCCGTCCCCCAACAGGCTACCCCCTTTCCTTGAGTAGAATTACTTCCCTCTCCGATATGGCTAAAGAAGGATGGCTAACGCACGTAGACGCCCTCGTGCTAATATGAAAAGCTTCTGCGAGTTCTCGTGTCGTGCGATCGCGGTGTTTGAACAAGACCTCCATTGCGGGGAATTGCGCTTCGCACCGGCACTCAGCGCAGTGCATGGCCAAGTGCGTTAAGGGTCTCCCCTGCAAGGAAGACTGGTGCTCCCTTAGACGTATGTTCAAACATCGGCCTGTCTGGCCGACGTAGACACGACCACAGGACAGAGGGATGCAATAGACGACGTTGGCCCTGCACGTATCAGTATCAGTACCAACTAGCTCGCCTTTCCGTTTTGCTTCAAATGTAGTGATGCCAAGGAAAAGCTAGCAAAAACAATGAAAAAAAAATTTGGAGTGGCCTAGCTCGGCTATGCCAAGATATACGTAGCGTTAGCAAAAGTTCAGCTGATTATTCTTAGCTTTCCATATTGTCTAGGATTATTAGCCTTCTTCTGTTCATTCTTCGTACGCTGAACCGCTAATTGCCAGCCAACTACTTCGGGATCCGATGAGATAAGCTTCTCGGCTCTTCTGCGCCGTCGAGCAGCATTTGAGCTCTCCTTCTACATGGCGTTACCCACCTGCAAACGCCAGTCAGAGGCGCTATCAAGCGACCCCAGCGCAGTGTCAGACGGCGAGTGCACAGCGAAGGAGAATGGCTGCGCGCGCACGGGCGCCTCTGTGTCTATGGCTAGGACGTCACTCCTCTCGAATGCGGCGCAGACCAGCAGCGGGGAGCCGCTCGCGGCGGTGGCCGAGTCTGCGCGCGCGCCGGCGGCAGCGTGTCTGCCGCGCCTACGACGCCACTCCTCCCGAACGCGCACACCAGCAGTAGCGAGCCGTGCGCGGCGGTGTCGGAGAGCGCGTGAAGGTTTAGCGCAGCGCCTCCTCCCAATGAGGTCCACCCTGCGCACGCCTATGGAAAGAGGCCACGCCGATGCCACCTGAAAACAGCGTTTCAGGGCAGGATACACCGTACAAGGAAACCCTACGCTCACACATCAGTTAGACAACTCCCAGAGGAAATTCTGCGTAGATTTTCGTTATGCCGTGTGGCGTCAACAGAAACTCGGGCCAGCTTACTATTGCCAGCTTGAGCATAGCTAAAAATTAGATGAGTCTAGTATAGCCACGGTAAGCATAGCCAAGCCTACTTAAGCCTAGATAAGCTTATTATTGCATAATTGTGGCGAGCTTCACTAAGTTTAATTAGAACGAGCTAATTAGGCCTAGCCGAGCTTGCCTCTGCCATGTTACGCCAAGTTACGCTCAGATGGACCCAGTTTAGTGAGAGTAAGTAGATACAAATGTAATTAAGCATAGTTGAGCATGGTGTCGCCTTATGAAGCCGAGTACTACTAAGACAAATTAAGCCAAAGCCTAGTGAATACCAATCAATCCATGTCGAATCTCTATTACGTTAGTGATGCCAAGTTCAAAGTAGCACTAATTAGTGGTGCCCAAGGCAAGCCTAACTAAGCATATTTAAGCCTAATTAGTGTTAATTAAGACTACAACTAAATAAGATAATTAAGTGTAATTGAGCATAAGATTGGTTTCTGGTCGAATGACATAGACTCAATCAATTCCGTTCGTTGCTGAACGATGAGCAAATAATACTAATGTATAGTCATGTATGAGGCCTTGACAAGTCTTGAATCGATACTGATCGATTATAAATCAGTATCAGTTCAAGACTTGTTTAGGCCTCAGATAAGCCGACACATACTACGATATTCACAGTAAGTCTGATTAGTCTGTCCATTCAATTAATACAAAATCGATGACAAATAAATACTGACCGATAACCAATTGATACTGATTCGAGTCTATATATGTGACTTACGTACGGCAGGGCTTGTTTACGGTTAGCCGAGTCAACCTATCCCGATTCATAGCAAATCAGTGCCAATCTATAGCCAATCGATAATGATCGATATGAGATTAATACCGATTTCGGCTGATCTTGGCCATTTGAAGAAGACCTGTAAGAAGCCGGTTTGGAAGGACAGGTTGCGTCCAATCGACTCACTCAATGTAATCATTGCAACATGGGAGCAAAACAAGCAGCAACTTGGCATAAATTAGCAATATCTAGCAACAGCTTATCATAACCTAGCAGTAACATACCCAAGCCGAGACTAGCTGAAAAACCAACACCTTCCCTTTGATTCAGCCTGGCGTCTCGCATTGAAAGCTGGCAACGTTTGTATGAGCGCAGTCATTGCTATGCAAACTCAACTAGACAACTGACCGTACGTGTATCTGTGCCTCTGGCACATAACACGATCATCGCCATCAAAAAATAAGCAAAACAAAATAAAGTTTACTGGCGTGACGGGATTTAAACCCGGATACGCACAGTCCGAACTTGAGTGTCTTCACTACTGGGCTACGCGCTAGTGCTTGCAGAATATGAATTTAATGAAGCATGTGATTGCGTTGTACACGACACAATAAACCAATTAAAACCAGAACGCTTGCTATGCGTGCTTCATTGAAATATTTCGTGTTAGTGGTATAAAAGCCCTCTGCCGGACACAGTGTAAAGTCGACATCGAGAATTGTGTGATTCAGGAAAATTCTTACTGTGAAAAAAACTTAATTGCAAACACGCGTTTCAGCGATCGACGGATCGTTCTTTTGTGGGCCGTTCCAAAGGCTGGCGAATGAAGGACGCCATGTCGGTACCGTCCGAAAACGCCATTCAAGAGACGGCCGATACCTATATTAAAGGGCCCCTCACCAGGTTCGACAATTTTGAGCTAACGAGCGCGATGCATACACTGGGCGTTCACGATCACGTCTGCCAAAATTTCCAACGCTACGCGCCGCGGAAATGGGTCAAATTTCAAGGTGAACGCTGCTTGCCCTTCCTCTCGCGGGCGCGCGCTTTAGAGAATGAGGGGATGACGTACATGAGGAAAATGCCCTACGTAGGTGGTAGTGCTGCGACGTCGCTCCTCTACGTAGACGACTGTGCTCTGACGTCGCCAACAGTAGAACGTGACGCTGCGATAATTATTTGACACATGTGTAGTTTGTGTAATTTGTTGCTTGAATAGAATAATAAACTTCAGAGAAATAATGAGACACAAAAAGTGAATGTGTGCGTCTTTTTCTTTTTTTTTTCGTGAATTGCAGCGAGATGCGGGGCTAATGTGCCTCCCTTTCACATGCGTTCGTGTCCCCGCGGTTAGCGCATCGAGCAGACGGCCAGCCCTGGAAACGAAAGTCAACGCCTCCTCTAGAAAGATGGCCTGCGACGTCGCACGCTTCCCATGGGGACGGGAGGTTCCTCGTAGTTCAGTACTTTCTCGCAAGGAGCGCTCGCAGCCGACACTACTACTACGCCATCGCAGCCGGCGGCACGGCCGCTCGGCCGCAACGGCAAGCATTGCCTCCGGGATAGCCATGAACAGTGCTTTAATCTCAGAGGCTGCAAGGTTTAAGCGGCCGTCGCAGCGAGCGCTCGCAGCCGACACTTATTGGGGGAGCGGAGGAGGAGAGAACAGGAGAGAGCCGGGAACCAGCTATTCGGTTGACGTCGCAGGCATCTTTCTAGAGGAGGCATTGCGAAAGTAATGTTCTGGCGCGTTCCCGCACTCATTATGCTCGTTTATTCTACCGCGTCCAAGTAAACGTTAATGCGGCACTGGCTCATGGATACCGCCACTCTCGTGCCCGTACAAATGTGTCAACTTTCATGCCCGTCCCGCGGAAACAGGCAGTACACACAGCGAACGCCGACAAAACGCCCATGGCCACTACATAAAAAAAAAGGTAGCGGCCGTGCAATGCCGCTCGCGTGCTCTCGGATCAGGCCTTGGGAAGCCAACTGGCAACCCTGGACCAGGCCCGGCGAGCTGCAATAGCCAGTGGAGCACTGGACGAAGGGCCCCACCCACTTTAGGTGCTAATTAAGGAATAGTTAATAAACGTTTATTCTCTCTCTCTCTCTCGCGTGCTCGGGCTGGCTCGGGCACGTCATGCGCACGTGACCATGCATGCGCATGACGGTTCATGCGTATTTGTCAAGTGAAGAGGGCAGGGAAAGAATTTGGCTTGCGAAGGCTACACGGGGCGAGTGGCAAGGGTTTGAAACTCGCCTCCTCGCATCATCGTTTCGCGCCGCTACAAATTATTGTTTTTCTCAGCTCGTAATGAACCGATTTGAAAAATTCTTGCGGCATACTGCTCTTCATTCGGCACACAACAACTTCCAGCGTCTAACTAAAATTTGCTATGTGGCCTGGTGAGGGGCCCTTTAAAACTCAGCGCTTACACATTGCGTAGACAACTCCAAAGGAGATTCAAACTCCCAAATGACATTCAGCGTGGATCTTACCCAACGAAAACCGCGTCTCTTCTCGTAGGTTCTTGCTTCCTTCGACCTACTCGTGAGCGCTTCACGAAATTTCATCCTCAACACCGACCAGCTAGCTCAGCATATCATCTAGCAGGACGTTCTCCTAGAATTGGACTTTCTACTGACAATTGGTTGCATGTGCAGGTTTCACCGGAGCCTGCCTTCATTTGACAAATAGAGGAGACGTTGGTTTGACGGTCTTGCACCGTCAGGTATACGTAATCTGGAAAGCAAATGCCGACTTTTGGAATATTGTGTCATTGCATTAGCATTGCTGGTATAGCAAGTATGTGCGTTGCTCGGAACACGCTGCTGTACACACGTTCATTTGAGGAATGCTTCAATAATCATACCTTACAGAGCCCGTTTAAGAAGGCTAATGACCAGGGGTTGTTACATCCCTGTAATATCCCTACTTTGCACGATTGCTCGTGGCACGTCGGCTTTATCGACTGTGCAGACCGTCACGTCCGCTAAATCGTTAATCAGCTTTTCTAAGCACATCCTCCAATTCATTCAGCATAGTAGACTACATAGTACCACTTTTTCTAAACACTTGGTGCTCTAATGCCCTACCACACGGAGACATCTATTGCCATAGGCAAAAATGACTCATGCAAACGTATGAGTGGTCTCGCCGAAGAGGGCCGCGCAAGGGCTGCAACAACACATATTAACCTGATTTGCGATCCAGAAACCCTCAATTGC
>NC_051185.1:86363613-86443612 GCF_013339695.2 Rhipicephalus sanguineus | reverse complement strand
ATCCGCGACAGCGAGCGCCGCTATTTTCGTACTGTGTGGGCTTTGTTTTACTTGGCACAGATCGGCCCAGGGAAGATTTCAGTCTCTACAGCTTGGTCTCCTTCCTTAGCAGCTACAACAACGTGACGATAACATTTAGGAACCCAATAATATTGCTCAAACGTTCCAGCAGAACAGTCCATAGGGCAGATACCTCAGTATCAGCCTTAGAAAATGTTTTACTCATATTTATTGCGATAGCAGTTATATGCACAGTCTCGGGTGGTTTTTGTCCGTCCCCGTCGCCGCCGCCGTCATGCGCCGTATATATATAAATATGTATATATATATATATATATATATATATATATATATATATATATATATATATATATATATATATATAAGCCCCAAAGAAAAACAATTCAGAAAAATGCTTCCGAAACGCGGAATCGAACCACGGACCTCTCGCTCGGCAGCGCGTGGCGCTAGCCACTACGCCACGAAACGCAGATCGTCCACGTAGCTAACGCGAGCGTTATATACACACCCTTTACCGCTGGCCGTACTCGGAGACGGCAGGCGCTTATGATCGTTTCTGCATTACCAGCGAGATGGCGCGAGGAGCGCGCTGGGCGCTGGGGTTTAAAGGGCGCCGCCCCGCTCCTGCGAACGCCGATGCTCTTTGCCGTACAGGGCGTGGTCACCTTCGTGCGCTTATCTCAAGGAAAGAAGTATGGCGGGCGTGGGGTAGAGCGGGGGACTGTATGTCTTGTGCTTTCCCCGCGATGTCCGCGCTGAAGTCACAGAGCGTACGAAGGTCACTTCGCTCGCAGCAGCGGCCGCGTTTGCGAAAGGAGCGTGCTGTTCAAACAGAAATAAGTAATAACTGCGATGTTTAGATCGCGCTCGTCCTGTGTATACCTGTTCGTTCGTTTCGTGCATCCTGCTTTGTTTCAGCAGTGCGCTTCAAGTACCGAGCTATGACGCATGATAGTTCGCACTCGTCCTGTGTGCGTTCTTTTCGTGCGTCCTTTGGGCTCGAGCGACGCGCTGGCAATTTCGAGCTGCTTTCCGTCCTTCGCGTTACATTCCAATTTGTTGCTATCGCATTCATTGCTTCGCCGTTGCGGCGAAACTGTGACTTTTTTTGTTAACCACTTATTTTATTCACTTATACAAGAACATATCTTCTGACTTTTTTTTCGCTCTCGTTTTCAGGAAAACATAGTACTGCTTGATTCCGGCGCCATTGGCTACGTCGGTGTGGACAGCTGTGTGTCTGGTGCGTATGGACACCATGAAATTATCGTTGCTGGTCCTCCGCGATTTCCTTGCTTTTGCGGAGAAAGTAATAAGCTTTGAAAAAATTCGAACTTCACTACCTCCTGTACGCTCCTGTAGTGTTGTCAAGCGATCCGCCGACGAAAATGTGGGTCTCATTTTTATGTGCGTTTTTTTGCGGCTTCAGCCTCTGAATGCCAAATTAGCACTCTCAACATGAAAGTTGATCATGACTAACCGGAAACGTGTTAGACAGGCCTAATAAAGTTCTACTCTACTCGAATACGATTGTATTCATATGTCTAAACGTTTCCTTTAATCCCAAAATTCTGTAAGCTTAACTTTGTTGATTGCAGAATAATGAAAGAAGACTGTGTTGGCCAAGTTTCATAAAGCGTCTCCACATGCAACATTCGCAAAGCTAACATACTCGCTGTTTTTAGTTATTCGTAGTTCGAGAAACATGCGTGCGATAGTATGCACCCGCGAGCAAATGACATCTGTAGTTCCTTTTTCGGGGTAATAGGTTGCAAACTTTGTGAACGAAAGAAGGGGAATTTGAAGGGCTCGTTTTATTGCAAGAACAATTATATGGACACTCTCGGTGGATTTTTGCCGTCGCCGTTATGTTCCGGATATATATATATATATATATATATATATATATATATATATATATATATATATATATATATATATATATCGCTGCTGCGTTAGACAACTTAACAACGCACCATTTTTTTCTTTATTGCCTTCTTGACTACAGGTCAAGATAGGCTAACAATCAGACAACATAGCCGTTTCATGTGCGTTGATGCACGTTAGATATGTAATCCATATGAAATCTTGCCCTTAGGAATCGATAGGACGACACAAATTCGCGGAAGAACGGCGAAAAGGAGTTTCCTTTTCTCCTCTCCGGCGATACATAGAAGTTTGGCATGCGATGTAATAACATTGTTTGAAATTAACAACATAAAAATCAACCACGCACCACGCATGCGCCAGCTTAATAACGGCGGGCTATTTATGTACCCCATTTACCGCTGGCGGCACGCAGATCTCGGGGGAGCTGGAGCGTGTTCTCTATCACGCAACCTTCCTACAATTTCTTTCAGTTTGGAAACTGCCCTTGAGACCCGCACGAAAAGTGGCCCCTTTCTCTACCCACTCGTGATGTGAAAAAAAAAAAAACACTAAGCACACCTTGCGTCAGACGCCTCCGTGGGGAAGCAGGCGCAGAGGGGTCACGCCACGCGCCACAGTTTAACAGAAAAAGAAATGTCTATGAGCGTCTGATTCTCCATTGTCGACACTTGCAGCGCGTTGCTCAAACACAAGGACGTAACAACTGTGACAATTGTAAGTTCACGGTTGTCCTGTGTATGCCTGTGCGTTCTTTTCGGGCGTCCTTCCTTGTGCTTCAGCGGCGCGCTACAAGTATCGAGCTGCTCGTCGTTCTTCGTGTGACGTTACAATTTCTTGCCATCTCATTCGTGGCTGCGTCCTTGCGGCGAAATTGTGGCTTTTTCTTGGTTAGACAGAACATTATTGAAAACCAAGATTAATAAGGCCAAGGAAAGAGTAGGGGATTCCACTTTTAGTAGTTATGATAAAAATGTGAAGAAAAATAAGTGGAAGAAAAGACAACTTGCCGCTGGCAGGGACCGAACCTGCAACCTTCGAGTAACGCATGCGATGATACCAATGGGGATACGGCCGCGGTCGTCCTCCTGCACACTTTACCGGGTATATCTGTGCATTGAGCTATGGCGGTAAATTTCCTTTTCGTCCACTTTACTTTCCTCACATTTACATTATAATTGCTACAAATGGCATCTCGTATACTTTCCTTGACTTGATGGTCCGTCGGTTCTCATTAATGTTGTGTCCAACAAAGGAAAATGAGCCCTTCAAATTCCCCTTTTTTCGTTCATTCATCGCGAGGGTCTCGTTCTTTCAGACGTGATGCCTTCAGGTAGTGTGCGAGGGATTATTGGTTAGCTGCCAGCTCGTAAAAACGATCAAACGCTACGTGACGCCAGCTGTCAGAAAAAGTGCTCCACACTCACTGTCGTGGCTGCGGGCGCCGCTGACTAACACTCCCTGGTTTATATGTACAGATATATCCGATAACCTTTACGGAAAGACGACCGCCGCCGTAGCTCAATTGGTAGAGCATCGGACGCGTTGTCCGAAAGTTGAAGGTTCGGTCCCTACCGGAGCCAAGATGCGCTTTCGACCACTTCACTTTCATCACATTTATATCATAAGTACTACAAATGGCGTATTTTATACATTTATGTTTTGATGGTCTGTTCGTTCTCATTAATGTTGCACATTTTAGTGCGTTTTATTAATTGGGGCAGTAAGTGGACTGACACGACCGGTGTGACAGCATTACTTGACCCATCGTGCGACACGCCGCCGTCATCAGAAAGGCGTCACAAAAAAACTGTGAATCAATTACGTAGTCTTCAAAAAAAAAATGTGGCCACTGTGGCGATTTGAACCTCTGCTTCTGCATCCAGTCCTAAGGAGAGCGTGATAACCACTACGCCACCGTTACATCAGTTGACAATGATGCATCGCTGCGCACGTAGTTAGGCTCTGCCTGGTGGTTAGCTTACAGTTGACGCTGCAGTCGCTGCAACCCACTCTGCTGGCTCTGCCTTTAGCGTTGTAGGTGATGGAACGCGCTTCAAGCAGCACACATAACGACATTCATTGCTGCGACATTAACACTTAATCACAACTGCTTAGGCGGTCCCATGGTTTTTTGCAGCGAACCTATAGATGGCTGGCATCCCGCAAACATTTCCCGTCCTTCCACACAAAATGCACCCACACGCGACAATATTTCGGGCAACACTGTCGAATGTCGAGTGGTCGGACAAATCACACTCTTTTCCAAAGTAATGAATGGTGACGTAGCGCTTACCACCTGCACGGCCGCTTCCGTGCCTGTAAATGTGAAAAGAGCGCGCTTCGCGCGCTGCCTCTGAGAGTGTTCCATGGCTTGGCCACGTGAGGTTAGGGCTGCCGAAGTGCAGCATGCAACGTCATGCGGCGAGAGGGACAGCAAAGACAGTGCGCACTCGTCTGAACGACGGGGCTTGCGTCCGCAAGTTAATCCCAGTCAACCGACCACCGCACCATTAAGCACGAACGCAATGATTTGACTTTGCTGAAAAACGTTTCCCAGTAAAGAACGTAAAACATCAGTGTGTACCCCAGTGACCAGGAAGCAGTAACAGTAGTACTTCGTAGTAATAAACACTAAATGACGGTAATATGAACTGCATCGAAACAGGTGTCTTTGTATCCTATAACAACTTTCAAGCGCAATGGCATAATGGGCGCACAACACGGGATCCGTGTTTCTCGAGGTTTCCCGTCTTTAGGCATATATTTACTGCAGCTCGACGAACCTATCACCTTCGTAGGGTGAATTGGCAAAAGCTTTTTTTCAGATGCGAAGCATCTTATGTGGAAGTTCAATCCGGTGGTGTTGGTGGTATGCGGCGTGAGCACCCTTACTGCGCATGCGCATCCTCCTCCCCCTCCTCTCCTCTTCTACCTTCCCCCCCCCCCTCTGGCGCGCCTGTCTACCGCGTTCCCTGCTCACCTTGTGAGAATTAACGGCCAGGCTAGAGGGAAGACACGACGAGCGGCCGTGCAAGTCCTCTGGCTTAGCATCGCCTCATGGTCCCCTTTAGCGGACGATGGTGCAGTTTTTTTCTTTTTTTTTGTCACGAGTGCGTCTCAATTTGGCTTATTGAGTATATACGTATTTTTCTCTTTCGCAGGACCTCGCTTCGCGGTTCATGCTTCCCCTACACTACGTGATGTCGTCTACAAGGCAGCATATCAGGTGATTACACTCTATGATGACTTGCCAGGATGCACAGTGCTCGTTTTTTTTTAAACCAGTCAACGCTATACGGACGGGGCTCACGTTTAAGCGTATGTTACTTCCACGTCGCCTGCCTACAAAATGAAACGCTTCAATCTTTCTCCGGTCGCTGCTGTTTTGTTAGGTATTTCTGTGATCCACGCACCCGAGCCCTGTCCACAAAAACAATCTTCGGTATATTCATAACGCCTTTTGTAAACGCTGTTTAAATCTTTCCTGTCGATTTCTGGATTCTTTCGAAGCCTACAAGCGGCGTTATTTCAATTATTAGTGTTCTGTCAGTGCGTTAAGTGGGGCAAGTTTGCTTCACTAAATGGCGGTATATCCTAATAACTGTCTCGCAACTGGTGCCACGAAAATTTCTGGCCACGCATGGAATTTAAAAAATTTAGTCCCTTCTGCTTCCAAAAAAGAAAAAAAAACGGCGTGCTATTACGAAGCCATAAGGCCTCCTGCTTCCCAGCTCATAGTTCTAACTTTTCGTGCTATCTATCGCTGATAAAACATTTACTGAAACGATTTTAAAATAAGAGGCGCACTTTACCCGTTTCACTTAATTCTCATATTAAACGCGAGGGCTGTGTTGCCGCTTAGCCACATGTGTTTTTGACACGCAGCAGGAAAAGAACCACGCAAAGTGACCGCCCTCGATGCAAATTAACGCAAAAGACATTTCGTGCGTGGCGTTCACTTGTTTTGAAATGTGTCTCACATTACTGTTTTCTCGATAGATGAATAATCAAGAGTTCTACGCGCAGGTCCCGCATGGCAACATCAAGCTTCTGAGCGTTTGGGAAAATGCAGAAGGGAAAAAGAAGCCCCGGTAAGGAAGCGTGCTTTGCGGCGTGGCCTCGTGCGAATTTCTCTCGAGCTGTATCAACTCCTACTGCAAGCCGGCCTTCGCTAAAGTGTCAGGACCAGCTATGACCACTGGATACATAACATGTGCCACAATACACTGCTTCAATTCATAAACAGCACATACTATACAACACTCATCACTAATAGATTTATACACATAAATTATTGTGCCTCTTTTCTTGCCTTGTCGCAAGAAAAGAAAAAAAAATTGGCCTTGCATTCTTATGAGAACATTAACATGGGCGAGTTAGTATTCGTTTGCCACAGCGCAAAGAACGAAACATAGACGGGCGTCTCTCGTAGCCCGAGTCACATTGGTGCATTAAGCACGGGCGTTCAACTAAAACTACAGGTGAAGACGCATAGACACACGCACCGTGTCTATGTCTCATTCTGTCTGCGTGCGTTGTGTTGAGGTAATGAAGTACATGCCATTTTGTTGAACCTCACAAAAAGTAATCACGAGAGTGCTAGATGAAGTGCGAATATTAGCCCAGTCATAGGCGCAACTCGCTATGCCCCGTTTAGCCGGCACTACTTCTGTTCACACTAATACCATATAGGATGTATTCAATACAGGAAGATGCTAGAAGCATGTGTTAGCGGGGATTACCCCGACAGAGAATATGCTCAAGCCACCGTCTTTTTTTCTAGGAGTCGCATGTCGGGCGCCCTAGCATTCCAAGCTGTCGCGCTGTTAAGCTGTAGGACGCGGGTTCAACTCCGGATCAAGGCGGCCGCATCTTTATGGAGCCAAATGTGCAAGAGTACTTGTGTACTTTGATTTCTGTACATCTCGAAAGAAAAAGAACGTTTGGTCGTAAATATTTATCCGGATTACTACAAGACGGCCTGTATCATAACCATGTCGTGGTTTTGACACTTGAAGTCCCAGAAGTTATTTACGTTCTCAGGAAGTGCTGATAATAACAGACAGTTGCAGAAAATGCGCAAAGGAACACCAATGGCTTATTCTTAAGCTAGCGATTTGTTGAGGTTTTCAGTAGATGTATCAGAAGTTATTGCAAGCGAGAATCCGAAAAGAGTACCGGATATATATATATATATATATATATATATATATATATATATATATATATATATATATATATATATATATATATATATATATATATATATATATATATATATATATATATTCATTCTTTCTAGAAAACATAAACATAACGCGTGTTCAGCCGTAAACCGCATGGTGCTCGCAACAAATATCCTTTTGGTATATTGATACAATCAATACGGCACTAATTTTTGGAACGTATTTTAACACGGCGCTCCATACCTTGATGGACGCGATCTAAGCGCATTACTTCTTTACCTGTTCATTGTTTGAGCTCGTTCCAATGAACCGGAACCGGAGTTGACGCAGCTCTTAGCATTGTGGGCGGCATGTACCTCCGGTATCCAAAAATCTCCTAAGTGCGGTGAAAGACGCTTCCAGTTATGTCCGGGCGGCCAGCACACTCTACAATGTCTCCAATCTTTCATCCGCAGCATCCCGCTGCTCCATGGCGTCGGTGACCACGCAGCTTTCAGCTTCTATGCGGGCATACCTTCAATCGAATTCACGTTCAGACCCAAGGAGGTGAGTTTCCTAGCATGGTCTCGGGGCTTCTTGTGATGCTTGCTTCTCTTTCCTCACAGCTTCTTCTAAAACTGCTTTCGTTTTAAAAGGACTAGCTTTTTTTAGTGCTTGGAGCATAGTCATGCTAGATTAGGTTTTCTTGCTCACGCTACCGTGGAATTCATGCAGTCTGTTTTACGCACAACCAACGGTACGAGGGTTGTGCAGATACCTCCTACTACTCGCATTATTGGCTGAAAAACAGTACGTCACATACAAAAAAAATTATTTATGGCGCACTTCTATGTAATACCTCACTGTCTATGCAATAAAATATGGCGAAATCTCAATACGTGAAAATTAGCTATCTCAACGTATACTTGCCACCGTATGAGGAGAGCATGGTTGGGTAAATTCACTCATGAGTCGATTCACTCTGACTCAGCTCAGCCCGTGAGTCTTAGTCTGTGTGAGTCCGGCTGAGTTATGTTTTGGTGAGTTTGAGTCCGAGTGAGTCCGGTTGAGAAAAATATCGAGGAGTCTGAGTCCGAGTCAGCCCTAGACGCAAGATATATTTCTTGAGTGAGTCTGAGTGCAACTCCACCTTTTATTGCCGACCTATGGTCCTATCTATTATAAGTGTGCGCGCGGGGCGAGGCAGGGGGGAGGGCGACCGCCCCACCTCTTAGTCACAAGGACCCCCCTATTCACCTGAGAGGGGGGGGGGGCGCAAAATCTGCCTCGTACATTGAATTAGTAGAGAGGCGGGGCGCTGCGATGAACCTTCGCCCACCCCCCCTGATGGGGAACCATGCGCACGCCTATGCTATCTACTCATCTTCAGCATTACTGTCAGCCTTATGTCAGCTTACGTTTATACTCAAATCTACTCACACATATCTCAACGCACTCGCGTTCATGCACCACCTCAATATTTATGGATCAAAGACGTGAATTGTGAGGGGTGACATGACCTCCCCTCACAAACTCTTTCACGGGAAGTCCTTGATCAAAATATCTTGCGTGGATCAGGTATTTCATAAAAAAGTCTCCACCATATCCACGAGGTGAATTATGTTAGAGGAGCTTGCTCGGAGATTATCAGGTAAACCGTGAATGCTCCGTACAATTTCTCTACTATAATATAAAGACGTGACACGTTATAGTATCGATTGTGGTCAGGTTGTTGTCGAACCACAAGCGGTCGCAGACCTTGCAGCTGTGGCGGTACGTGGGTTTCGAGGAAATCGGCTCACTCAGGCTCACTCAGACTCAAGTCAAGCCGTGAGTAATCAAGTCCAGCTGAGTAATATGTTGGTGAGTGTGAGTACGAGTGAGTCCGGTTGAGAAAAGTTTGAGTGAGTCCGAGTCCGAGTGAGTCTGGTTGACAAAAATTTTGGTGAGTCTGAGTCCGAGTGAGCCCACAGAGCAGAATACATTTGTTAAGCGAATCTGATTGAGCTCCAACTTTTTTGCCGACCTATGGAGGGGTGTATATCGTTTGTGCTAACAGCGACAACAGCTAACCGCCTTGCCCGCGCAACCAAACGGTCATAGATCACACGCTGGAAATACGAAGGCACACCTTCGCAATTTTTTATTTAATATAGCGGTAGCGTTGAACCCTGGACATGGTAGCGACTAATATGAGCGAGAACTAAAGAGATTTTCTCCTTGATGCGCAAACGCAGAGATCGCACTCGTGTGCGAGCGCCGCTGTTTGCTTAGAGATGGACACGCACTATCAGCCTTTTTTCCTGTGCGACCATGTGTTCACTAAGCCGGCGTGACGCAGATCGTCGTATCGCTCATCCCCTTTCTTCATCTCCATATCAGACTCTACCGTATCTTCGAGTGGACGCTCGCGCGGTAATATTAAAAATTGCAAGGCTAGACATAGATAGCGTACAATGCGCACGTAAGCCGTCGTGCACGTAAAGCTAGGTGCAGAAGTTGTAGTGCTACTAATATATGAAGTAGCTGTCTCGTAAGGAGCGTCGAAGGCCAGGACCTGCACTGCGATACGCGTGGTCGGTATAAGACTGACCGCACTACTTGCGTTATCTTACGCAGCGTGCCCTGTGCTCAGAAACGAAACACACGTATAGCGAAAACGCACAGGCATGGAGGTGGAAGCATAGGGCTGTAGGGAGCATACAGCTTGTTTAGACTCGTACAAAGAAGAGACATCGATGCACACCAACATGCGGAGCAGCTTGATCGCCGTAGTCGCAGCATCATTTATAGTCGGGTGCAATTTTAGAGGGCAGTGACGTCTGCACCCCAAAGACGGAGGCACATAGCATTGCACCAGTGAGCTAGCACTATAAACTGACGTCATGATTCCGACGGCCGGTGATCCAGGCGACGGAGAGCAGGTCGACTGCATGAGCGTCTGCATTTGTCGCGCGGCCAACTGGATGCCGAGATTCGGTCGTCTGAGCGGAGTCTCGCAGGCCTTCTTATGTAGTTGACCACGGAACTCACTAGACCAAAAAGGATTAGTTCAAGGATTATTGGAATATGCGACAGCTAATGCCCGCCCAATCATGTGTGCAGATTTTTGGACATCGAAGTCACATGTAGTAATGTTATCGTTTTGACCAGTTGGCGCATTCTAGAACCCTTAGCAGGGCAGCGCGAATGGACACGGGCAAATAAGAGTGGCACATCGCCGATATGTTTACCGATGTGTATTCACTTAGATTTGTTTTCGCTTTATCATCTAAAGATGAAAGTTTGTGCCGGTCCTGTGTATCGCTCTTCTCCATCCGTTTCATTGCGCGCGGCCCCGCTAAATGTTATCGAAGTCACATCTTCGTGCAGAGCGGAGTCCAAGCACACTACGGGCTGTCGTGAGGCTCAGCACCATCATCCGATCTCAACTGCTGACCAGACGTGCTTTCAGCATATACCTAATGAAAATAAAAATGCCATCATGCTGCAGTAGAGTGCAAGGAGGCTCCTCCCTGTGCAGGCTCGACCGGAAGGTTGGTTTCCGGCCTACCACACGGCGTACGACAACCGCGAGCTTTTCGAACGCGCGGTGGACCCGAAGTTTGCGCTCACGCTGCGTTGCAGCCAAATGAACGCGGCACTCACGTTGGGACTCGCCGAGGACGCCGTGGTGCCGTACCGGGTGACCGAACTCGCCGACGAGCTGCGAGCGGCCGTAGATGCACTAAAGCCCAGCATGGTCAGTGACATGAGCAAGCACAACATCTCGCTCGGTAAGTCGAGACAGAACATCGTCTTGTAGTCGTGGGCATTTTCCGCTAAGTTTATGTACCGGGATACGGCCGATTTATGACGCCGTTGCCATATTTACTCAAATGCTACCAGCGATAGCTAGTGTTAGCTAGAGATAAGTATATATTAGTGGCACATGTACCGAGTGGCACTCATTGTTATCTAGCAGGCCACCCTGTAAAGCACCGGTGAGGGTTACCCGAAAACCTTGATTAAGTAAGCAAAAAAAAGGGTTGGAATGGGTAAAGCTAAGGGTTATATCTTATTGAGTCGATATTAAGGTATTAAATTAAAAGTGGAGTCATATAATCAGTTGAAATTAGTATAAACAGCAATTAGCATAAATGCTTCGGCAAACCAGTACGAAAGATATGGTTGTTATTGAAATGAAAATATATATTCTAAGGCGAAAGTCTAAGGTGCCTCATCGAACGGGAAAAGTGACTGCGGGCGGGAGCGTCCACACTAAAGATGCGAAAAGTCACGTGAGCACTGATTACGGTTTGATGACGTCATCAAGGTGTCAGAGATTGCCAAAAATTGTGTCATTGTTATGATGTCATTGTGACGTCACTGTTACAGCACATCATGTGACGTCACGCGATGACGTCATCATACGATATCATCGCATGGTCAAAGATATGCCCACCCCGGGGCAGTGCAATACCAGGTTGGGTGCAGAAAGCTTGCAATGCTTCCAGTCCTGGAGGCAGTACAAAGCCACGTTAGGTGCAGAACGCTTTCGGAGCACAGGCGACAAGGATCAACATCGAGTGAGAATAAAGAGAAGGTGGCTCACAGTTAATCACAAGTTGAGCAACGCTGTGTGTGCGAGTTCAACTATCAGACCCCTAAGTCCTGCATTGGGGTTGCTTTGATTTATTAATAATTTATTTACTTATTCATTTATTTATTGTACTCTCAAGGCTAACGTACTACAGAGGCGATTTGTACATGAGTAATCAACCCTTCAGCTAAAGATTATTGTTTATTTGAAGACAGCAGCGAATATGTCAGCCGTGGTCATACGAAACTATGCGTTCTTTTGATTGCAACAGCTGCACAGGGAAGACGGTTATATTCCTGGCAAATGTTGGCTAGGTATAGCTAAATGAAAGTAAATGTTGCTTTTTCCTTACTAGTACGGGTCTAAGTTGGCTAATTTTCCGGAATGTTGACTATTCGTTGTTACAGAGCAGCCGCAATCTTTTTTTCTGTCTGACTACAATTATCGCGTTATCCACCATTTTTTCTTGGCTCTTTAGTAGACAGTAAACCAACAGCGAAAGTCTCACTGGCGCGCTCGTCGCAAAAGTAGGTGAATGTCATGCGTCTGTACGTTTATTTACCTACGATATCCGCGTACATTGAGCAGAGGTCTGAACCACACTGTGGTATAGTCACGGTACTAGGGCAATGCAGCTTTTTGGGTGTGTTCCCATTCTGAAGACCATTGGATAGCCTACGCTGGCAGGCTTGTGAGGACGTCTTCCGCTTTAAGTAACAAAATAAATGTGCAGCCGTATAAAGACATATCGGCAACCTCACTCAATTTCGCGGTGACAAAAACAGTCGGCACACATCATCTCGTAATATTAACATGGACTTAATTCAGTAGACACAGATCGTGTATGAAAACATGACTACGTTTAGCTGAGGGCACACAACCTTCTCGGTGATAATGGCTGTAGTGAATTACGAAGAGCGCCGCAAACGAAAAAGGATCGTTACGAAATACACAGCCTGAATACTCAGTGCTCCGCGGTTATCTGTGTAGGGGGTTCAGCACACGTTATGGCAGCTGTTGCTCGTTCATTTTACGATTATTAGATGTGAAGCATCTTATGGCGGAGTCAGCGCCTCCTCTATTTTTCAGTGCCTGGGCGAACGCTCTCCTCGGGCCGTCGCGCGCACGCTCCGCGTCCGCTCGCCGCTTCCGCGTGGTGGCGCTGTGCAAGTAGACTACGGGAAGCTGGCGCTGAATGGTCGCGCGTATCACGAAGCTCATGAATTCGTGTTTGCATCCGAGTGTAATTGCATTTGTGCTTTTTGCAGGCTTTCACAGGTACAGGGGGATTGAAAGAAACGCGAACATAGAACATAGCGGCGCGCTGTTTTCATCACGCTCTAACCGTGGTGGCAATAAAAAGATGCTGATGGTCTTTTATCGTGTCATGGATATGACGTCGTCTTTTCATCAATCATCCAGGCTATAACCACTTGAAAATAGATGCGAAACAGCAAAGAATACAGATGCCGCATGTTCGAGTGTCTTTCCATCCCCGCTGGTACGTATTCAGCAGGCAGTTTGTCAGGCCGCGCTGCCGGTTCGATACTTGCACTCGTGTTTGATAGTATTCGCGTTTTATTTTCTATGTCAGGCTATTGCAACCGCCCCAATGCGTTAGTATGTAATACTGTTGTGTTCCACTCTGCAAATGGAACTGAAGGAAATTATGATTCTCTTTTTATTTCCCTTTATTTATAAAGAAAAAAAATATCACAGGGTCCCTTATGCATTCATCTAAGACGACTGAAAGGCGAAAGCCATCTTTTTCTTTTTCTTCCAGTCAATGTATTGAACATTCCCTGCCTCCCTCCGAGATATTTCTTTTCCTAACGTGGTTTTCTTACAGCCTCAAGGATCGGCGGCAGTGCAAGCTTTCTGCACATCAGCGGAGGCATGCACTGCATCCGTGATCGGCCCATTTTGACCAAGCGAAAGTGTAATATGACGATGTCACGTTGTGGGACGTCACGATGATGTCACAAAATTTTATGATCTGTGACGCCATATGATGTCATCACGTAATTATTTTTTGCATCACTCGCGTTGACGCCCCCAACGGTCAATTTTCAGGTTTCATGAGGTATAATGCTTTTGCCTTGATACACTATGCGTCTGTCGTTCCATGAAATTCCAGATGTCGCTGGTGTTCGGGAGAGGTGGCTTGAATTAATTAGGTGGGATAATTGGTCTTCTAATACACCTTCGAACTACACTAGAATATGCAGTCGTCGTTTACGACCCGAAGATATCATAGAAGTATAAGAAGCGGCGGCTTGAGAAGGATGCAGTAGCGTCACTCTTTGCAGACTACCCTTCACGTTTGCAGCCGAAGGTAACAACTTAACTAAGCATGGCAAGTATCCCTAAACGTGACCGTATTGCGTCCGAACAGTCAACGAATGCATGTAGTACCAGTAGCAACGCTGCCTCGCGATCGCCGCCAAGTGCATGCAGCGCTGACATTCGGTCCCGAAGCTGAAGAATCGGAGCCCATGGACACCACATGCGCTACCGACGAAACAACCGAGAAATAAATGAGCGCACGAGGCTGAGCAGGCTGCTCCATGCGACAAAAGCGTCCAGGTAGACAGCCATTCGGCCTCTACTTTGCTCACTACCGAAAGGGCCAAATGGAAGAGAAAAGAAACTTGAAAGAGAGCTGAGGAGCCAGATACTGAGGCTACAACAATCCGTCGACGAATACAAAGACGAGTTCAAGCAACTGACAACAGGCCGCACCATTTTTCACGCTTTTCACACTGGCTCAAGTTGAGAGTCGGCACTACGACTTTATACTTGAACAACACATCGGTCAGTGTTGTAGGAAGCGCGCGGCATATGTAGCTGCTTGTGTTTGTTTTTCGTACCACCAAGATTTAACTGGTTTAAGCTCTGAAATGGTGGAATCACTTGGCATAGTTCTTTTTCTGGCACCAGCTGTTGCTTTCTCCCGGTGGCAACAAACGTAATTCTCAAAAGCTTTACGAAGGGAACGGGCAATCACGTATATCTCTGGAAGCAGTCTAGTGACATTTCATGTTATTTAGCGTATGAACTCCAGGCTTGGGTGTAGTGTGCTACACCAGTAGACGGTGAACGCATCCGGTAACTTTAAGCGCCCAAGATTTCAATATTACCGACTCTCAGTCAAGCGAACGTAACGGTGACAAAACAATTTTCCACGCATCACTGGCATGCGCTCTCTGGTATCGGGCTAGCAGACGACGCGCGAGCGCCCCGATCAAATAGCCGCGAAAGACACATGCCTTCAAAATTGGCTGGTTGCCCAGAACGACAAGTGCTTCATGATTCCAGTTTACAAGTTTTCATTATACTTTAAACAACGCGAATACAGCCGAAAACTGAACCATAGAGCAGCTTCGAATGCAGTCACGGCATTCGTTTCCGCGAGCGACGACGCGACGGCTTGTCTACTACGGTGGCGGCGCCCGACGGCTAAAAGCAGCATTACCGCCCACGGTCGGTTCCCACTGCGCTCCGCTCCTTCGCCCAGGCAGAGAAAAATAGAGGAGGCGCTGGCGGAGTTCAAACTGGTGGTGGTGGTGGTGTTGGTGGTGTGCCGCGTGACCACCCTTACTGCGCATGCGCGAACCCTCCACGCACCTCCTCTCCCATTTCCCCCTCTCCCCTTCTACTCCTTGTTTAACACTTCCCCCTCTCCTCCCCTCTCCCATCCACTCTCTCACTTTCTCCCTCTCCACTTCCCCTCCACCTCTCCCCACTCTCTCTCCACTTCCCCTCTGAAACGCGGGCTCGACATGCCGAAACGCTGTTTCGCATCGCCTCATGGTCCCCTTTTATTATTGCTCAATAGTCGTACAACTATACAGTCAGATGCAACTCTATAAGTCCACGGCATTTCGTCTTCAAAGGGGGATGCACACAAGCCTGCACCAATAGACGCGCACTCTAGAATGACGTCATGAGTCGGACGGCTCGTGCCACGGCCTTCGCAGAACATTGCCGCGTGGGACTATTTCTTTAGTCGCGGAGGCGATCGTCTGCCGCGCTTCGGTCGTGTGGGTGGGGCCTCTTCGGAATTTTTCAGTTGTATCCGACGATAGTAGAAAATATTGTGTTGGCGTCAATAAATGAAAGAAGGCTGAACAGCATGTAGGTCTCTCAACCATGTGATAATTTTTATGTAGGCAATATATATAGCACTAACGGGGACAGCTGGGCGAGTTGGTGCAACGTTGTGGTTATTTCGCGCTTTCTTCAAATATTCCTATTTATAGTAATTTGAAGACAAAATAATGGATTTTTAACAGAGAGTTCCTTTGTTAGTATTAGAGTATTCAGCACACCCGATATATGTATATTAACCGGTTGCTCATAGTAGCGGTCCCGTTCGCGTCTGTCCTTCTCAGAATGGCTGACCAGCGAGACCAAGAAGTTTCAAAAGGGGGCCCGGATTTTTCAAACTTGGTTGGACAAGCAGAAGAACATTGAGTAAGCTGACGACGTACTTCGTACTGCATGGCGACAAACTGTTTCATATAACTGTTAACGCTGCGGTAAGTATTCATTCTAAAAAGACAGCGTTTGTGGTGTCCTGACTTCTTTCTTGTGTCCTTGCTTGCACGCCCTGTCTTTTTAGAATGAATAACGCTGCGGTTCTGGCGGAGTTTCATTAGGCGCATTATGCATCGAAGAAGAACTTTAGAAATTGTACTTATAATGGCGCTGAATAACGATCAGTCTCGCTTCTAGTAAAACAAAAGAAAGTAGAGTTGGCACAAACTCTAAGTCACTTTAGCAACGCCCGCTTACATAATCTTGGAGCATTTGGTGTAACAAGAAAGCGAAGCGAGAGCAGCTTTCACAGTATCAAATAACTTCTTAATGCCCTTGTTTGTTGGCACGTTTTTCCAAAGTTACTAGGGTGATATTCATGAAGGAGGCGTGTGCGTTAGAAAAATCGCGTATCTTATAAAAAACTCATTCTTTTTTTTTATATCTTGCTCGCGAAGTTAGTGTACGCCATCCTGCTTCCTCATAACGTCGAAGCATAGTCTGACTGCCGGACCGCGAACTTTCTCGTAATCAATCAGGATAACAATCGCGATAGCGCCCCTTCCGCTCGCATGCACTCACGAGACAGCTTGTATTCGTTGATATACCGTGGTAATGGGCATTCTGCCTGCGAAAACACGTCTATCAGGACTAGATTAACTCATACAATCAGTAAGTGTTCGAATTCTCAAGCAGAAGCAGCCGGAATCTTATCATTGTAAAGACGCTAAGTGCAGCGCCATTACATATAACGACAGATGTTGAGATTAACATAAATATGGAGAGTAGGGGAGATAGAGTACAGAAGGAGAAAGAGAAGGCCACGTGGTGTGTAGAGCATGTACCTGCTTTCTAGGCATGCGCTACGCTTCATCTCTAATAATGATGATCATTAATAATTTGTGGGGTTTTACATCCCCAAACCACGATATGATTATGAGAGACGCCGTAATGGAGGGCTCCGGAAATTTCGACTGCCTGGGGTTCCTTAACATGCACCTAAATCTAAGCCACTAGACCAATGTAGCGGGTGCTAAACTTCATCTCGTTCAAGATTTCTTTCTCTAATTACGGAATGTGTCAACATTCTATTGCCTACCCACTGTTATGTAAATTATGTGGTCTACTATGCTATCATAAGGGTTGCCAGGAGGAACAAAGCGCTGTACAGCGCCTTAGGTTCCACAGCGATACCAAAAAATAGTGAACGTTTCTGTAGAATGAGGTGGTTTGATACCGATGCAATTCCACGGGCCTATACTTAGGTAATAGGTGCCTTGGTGACGGAATAAGCAGGCTGATGACGATAATAACGCAAGATTCGTAGTGACGCATAATTCTGACATTCAACCTTTGCGAACACTGTTTAATAAATTCCATGCAGCAAACCGACAATGCGTATGATCAACGAACGACTGGTGCTCATCGAACGCGCCTTCATCAACCGGGAAGGACTACTGGGAAAGATAAATATCCGGTAAGAACGCTGATTTAGTATTTTATTTTTCAAATTGTGATTCAGAAGGGGGTTTCTTCCTTTGAACAGACGTACTATCGTGAGCAATATGAGCTCGAACACGCGAGCGCGTGGCGAATACCCTCAAAACCGAGATAGCGTGTTACGTGGGTGGCGCTGCCGCAACCGGAGGGGAAAGGAGGGGCGCTCTTCCGCTGATTGTTGGCACACCCGCTTCGCTAGCGTTGCTGCATAACGGCTGGTGAGTGTCTGTCATCGGCCGCTAGCAAAAAAAGCGCAGGAAGAAGATTGCTCGTAAAACAAAATAATAAATAAAAGAGGCGTGTCAGAAGGCTCAGTCAGCACCACTATAGATATAATACAAGCATGGCCTCTGCATCACGGCAGTCTACGTCACAGCCGATATCTCAGCAGCTACATAGACTGATCGGTCATTGGGTGTGGCTGTGCACGTTTATGTGAATTCATATCACCGCTAGCAGCTACTGACAAGCTATAAGCTGCCGTTTTTGCAGCAACGATATTGAGGTGGGAGTGTCAACAGCTAGCAGAAGCGCGGCGCCCTTTCCACTTTGTTTCCGACAGTCGCCGCTGCGAATCAGCCGATGTAGGGTTCGAGGCTATTCGCCACGCACTCGCGCGTTCGAGCTCATATTGCTCACGATAGTACATTGAGCCAGAAATAAATACAAGAATAATAAATTCTTCGGTGATGCCTCACTTAGCTACAATCAGTGCTGGGCAGTATCGAAGATACATGTATCTTAGATACTATCTTAGATACTGTGTCGGTATCTTGTATCTGTATCGCGATACGTCTCGAAAAACAAGTATCTGTATCTGTATTTCCGATGCATTCGATAATGTATCGTGTATCTTAAGATACAAGATACTTCTATCGCAACACAACCGTGCGAAACGATAATCGCCGGCCAAGCTCCGCTTCTCAAGCTGGTACTGGTGCTACTAAGCCATCTGAATAAGTCTTAGGGCAGTGACGTTATTTTATTTTTACTCCAGAGTCATCCAGTGAGGGTAGAAGATCAGGAAGACAACCACGCGGACGTCTACGCCCAGCCTACGTACCTTTTGTTTTCTCGATTTATTTTCTTTTTAGCTGCGCCAATGCCGCGACACTTGCTCTTAGCAACCGTCCTGCGCCGCGCACTCCACTGCCTTCGGCGTCCATTGCGCTAATTCTGATGTTGTTACAGTGTCGTTATTGAAGATTCTCTTGCGCCTTGCTCCGTAACGAAGCGTGATGCGCGCAAGAATGGCGTTGCCTTGCGTCGCGTGGATTTTACGTAGCAGCGATTTGAAGGATATCGTGGATGAAAGTTTGACTTACATGCAGTGAATTAACTTATATGCAAATGCCATTCCAAGAACTTTAGTACGAATGGTACTGATGCTAGGTCTAATAGGGCAAGCGTTTACCTAACAGAAAATATCTTGGCGTACCGTATTTTTCACTTCCATCTACATTTATCAAAGAATTTATGAACTCATAATTTGATTGCTAGCACAAGTGCTTTCTTAGCTGTCATTTAGTATCACATACATTACCTAGGTCTCTGCACTTTTTTTGCGGCCTGGTCACTGCAGTATGTCTTTTGTAACGCGCTCCCAAAATAAGATTTCTGCTTTATTCTTCTAACTTCTAACTGTCTGCTTTATTTCTACTACTATTTACTCATTTACACGTTGCCAAGGCGATTGTTAAAACAAATATATTATTATGTGGGCGTGCCTTGAGTGTATAGTACAAAATATTCTGCTTACCGCTTAAAAAAACTGCGAAACTGAGTTTGCGGCTACTTACGACGTAACTTTTACAAAGCACCCTCTTCCTTAAAATAATACTTTATACGTAACTCATACGCTCAAAACTTGAGTATGCATCTGCTATATGGAATCCCAGTCATGCTAACCTTATCACCTCTCTTGAACTAGTACAAAATAACGCTGCTAGATTCATCCTCTCTAACTACAACCGCACTGCCAGTATAACTTCAATGAAAAATAACTTATCATTTATTCCATTGGCTCACCGACGCTAAGTCGCCCTTCTTTCGCTATTTCATAAAATTTTCCACCATCCAACACTTAGTAATGACCTCATACTCCGGCCTGTGTAGATTTCAAACCGCGTTGATGATTTTAACAAGGTAGCATCATGCTACCTAAGCATCATGTAACAATAGCATCATGCCACACTAAGTCTTCCTTTCAGTCGTTTATTTCCCGTACATCTCAGGACAGGAACCACCTTTCCTCAAATGTCGCAACCATCACTGATTGCAAACTTTTCCACGAAGAATTAGATAACATTGTATAACTAGGGGAAGCTGTTACCTGTACTCACTGCTTCTGCTTGTTTATTTTATTTTATTATTTTTTCTTTGAAATAACTACTATTCTTTGCATAACCTGGAAAATGTTGTGTTACCTGAACACCCTTGTGAACGAATGGGAGTGGGGGGATAGACTAACCAAATTCAGCGATATTACCCAACACTATAAAATTCAGCGACGGGAATACCCCCCGCCCCAACCCAAACTTAGCCGGGCCCAATCCGTTCAATGGCGGCAATTACAAACAGGCACCTACACTAATCCCGTAATTATGAAGCACATTTAACCTGATTTGTATACAAACCACTCATGCAAGTATTGCACCAATAGGGCCACACTAGCGCATATTCTCTGGGAGTGTCCAGCACTAATTCGCAAAACTAGGGACGCGGCCTCCAATGAGGACCTTTGGGTGCGTTGGCGGGCCGCGCTGCTCAGCTCAGGACTAGACAATCAACTCTGGGCGATCCAGCAGGCCAAGGAAGCTGCTGAGAGACACGGTCTCTCGGCCGACGCCTAGGCGGTAACCCAGCCCGGAAACCTGCAGGAACTTATTAAAGTTATTCACTCACTCACACTGAACTCACTGCACTGTTTAATTTTGTATCTTTCATGTATTGTATCCACTCCCCTCTTCAGTGCCATTTTGCCCTGAGGGTATTATAAATAAAAAAAACTATAATAACAAAAATCATTAGGAGCCATCTTAAATATATTAGGAAGGGGATTCGAGAAACGTTGTTTTACTGAATCCTCCGTTTTACCCATGGGCGTCCCAACGAGCTGTTTTGGGCAATTTTCCATAGGCACTGAATTTTCTATTGTCTCAACATGCAAGTTGACGATGCTTCATGCTCATAGCTATTAAGGGCGCCGTCTGTATTGTGTTTCTGTACTAATTCAATGTGAATGTTTGATACACAACCACCTCTCTATTTTGCTTATATTTGTTTTCCTATTTTAGGCCTTAAATATTTTTCATATTACTAATCGCCACGTAATGGGAGCTATAAGCGGCAATAGCGCGAATAGCGGCGGTGTCCTGCGACGCTTTGTGCAACTACACAATACGTCTGAGACATTTATGTGTTGCACGTGTTGTCTCGTTGAAGAAAAATTGCTAAAAGATTGCACATTAGTGAGTATATCAACAAAGTATCCCTTACGCCAGTAGCTAAGTAGAACATGGAAATTCATTGGAGTTTTACACCATCTATGTATACACCAGGGATCTCGAACACAACTTATAGCAGGCGGGCCGCGGTCGCGAAATTTAGTTCCAAGGGCCGGGACAGTGAACATGGTGGGGTCGGAGAGAGTTTGAACAAAATGACGTTGCCATTTGAAAAGAAGCCTTTCACATATCTGATAATAGGTCATTTCTGAAGGAGATTTGGAGCCAGGATACGAGAAACAACGATATCGATGTGCAGAACGAGTGAAATCTGGACGCGGATTGAAATATAGAGTTTTCGTTCCACGGTTATATTTCAGCACATGGTGACCACATGTTCCTCAGGAAAGGAATGCTTGAGACCAGTCATGTCTGTGTAGCTCACAAACATACTTACTTAGAAAACAAAAACAAATGGGACGAAGACGGTCATGTGTGCCGGCCGGGCCGCTGGCGAAAGGTCTCAAACCCGGTATACACCATGAGTCCCCCCCCTCCCCCCCCCCCCCCCCCCAACAAAAGCGCTACCAGCGATGTTGCAGCTGTACACCTGTTCGGATATACGGTATTGTGCAAACTGTCTTTTACGGACAATGTTAAAGGGACACTAAAGGCAAATAAAAATTTATGTCAGAGTGAAAGCCCAATGTATGACAACTTCTAAAACGGCAATATTATCAACAGCAGTGCCCTACTTACCGAGAAATTAAGCTAAATGTATCACATGATGAGCGCCACGAGTGGGACATTTTCGAAGTGATTCCGATGACGTATGGAAGTCGGCCTACAATAAATCACTAGTAATCAAACTAGCAGCAGTAAAAAAAGAACAGTCCGAGCATCAAAAGACGTAATAAAATGCTGTTTGTTCGTTTCCGCTTGATTCATGGAAAACAAAACCTCCGTGGCGTTGCCATGGGGAACGGCGCGCGTGGTTCAAAGGTTCCGTTTTCGCCGAACTGCGCCTCGCCCGTCTCAGTGGTAGTTTCGGGATCGCGTACTGCCGTGCGTGTTTTGCGCGCTCGTGAAAGTCGCTCTGACAGAAAGTTCGACATAATGCCGCATGCGTATGATATTGCCGCATGCCCGAATGGTGCACAACGCCAGTGCTGCAGCAAGGAAACCGGTGTGTATTTTCACTGGGTGCCGCGGAATGAACCCTTACGCTCGAAGTGGCTTAGTGTCACGCCATTGCGCCAGTGTGCTAAACAGTCAAAACCTCTGCGTGTGTGCTCGCTGCACTTTCGTACTGAGGATTACGAGACCAAACGCAACTTGGTGAAGGCTTTGAATGTGCCCATCCGAGCAAGTCTTTGTCGCAGCGCCGTTGTTGCTACTGTGGGTCCCTCTAATTCCGCTCGGCTAGGGTGCTACTAGTGTCGGCTGCTACTAGTGTCGGCGGCAGGGTTGCCGTTGGGTAGATTCGAAAAGGAGCCAGAATTCAAGCTAAAAGTAGCCAAAGCTAGCCCCGTCTTTTAATCTTATCGCCAAACTTGTAGCCAAATGGCAGAAAGCGTTATTATGAAAAGAGTTTTTATCATTGAATAATAATAATACCATTTTGTGTCAGCAATTAAAATAGCAATTCGAGCACAGTTATTTTCTCCTCATGCTTGGTCTTCAAGCTGTAAGCAAATTGCAAATAAATGAACATATTATAAGTTCCGTGCACCTGTATACATTCTATATAGAATAGATATAGTAATTGCCAGAGAGAGAGAGTAAGGTTGGAACATTCCAGCCAACCAGTCAGTAGGAATACTAATGGTAGAAGAAGGTCGACTTCAAGCACGACCAGCTTCAAGTAGTGATATCCGCTTGAAGATGGCCGGTCCAACTTCATTTTGCAGCGGATCTCTGTGTCTGTCAAGTTCACCCGAAAACACGCGCCGTGCATCAGCACTACGAAACTGACTCGTAGCGTCAGCATCGATGGCGGGCAGCGTGAACAGCGTGCTAGCCACGCGTATGCCAACATGCGCGCAATTTCGTCAGTTTTGATCTTAGACAAAAGGCGTACTTAATTTAATCTTTAATTTGTAAGTTATATTTCCGATTTCTTAATTTTTATTTAAATTAATAAAACCACCGAATTTTTGGCCAATCCTCCATAGTGGGTGTGAGACACTGACTAGGCGAACAAGAACTTCATCACTCCGTCTCGGCAGGCGCACCGCGCGTGGCGTTCAGGTGCCTCGATGAGCACCATACTCATGGCGGGGCTAGGCAGAAAAGCTTGGAAACAAAGGGTAGTCGTCAGGCTTGCTCGGTATTTTATCTGCAGATAATGAGAAAAAATGGCGACTGAATGCGCTAGCATAAAGGTTCAAAGTAGCCAGAAAGTAGCCATGGCGCCAACCTGAAATTTTTGTCGCCAGACTGGGTCGTAAAGTAGCCAATTTGGCGCAAAGTAGCCACCAACGGCAACCCTGGTCGGCGGCCGCGAAGTAAAAGCGGGCAACGTTGGGCACGGCAGCAGTGACGTACGAAAGTCGTATTTTCAGGCGGGAGATTTGAAGCGCGCTAACGCGATGCGGACCACTAAAAACGTGATTTTATTTCAAAATAAGCACTTCCTTGGCACAAAAGCAGCACTACGATGTTTCTGGACCGCTATTTCAACAATCAACGTCGACTTAATATTTGCATTTTGTGTCCCTTTAAGGCCGACACCAGTATTTGCGCCGTCGTGCGAAGGCTTCTTATTGACGTCGTCCTGATTATATGGCAACCCGCTATAGCCGGTCCGCAATCTGAGCAGCGACTCCCATCAATTGCAAAAAATGACAAGCAAGAACCGCTGTCAGCGAAGTGTATAAAGAGTTGTCCTGTGAAGAAGGTAAAAGAAACCCCAACGAGTTGTTTTGGAAGGAAAATAATGTACTTTGAGCAAGAGGGCAAGACTTTTGAGATACTAACAGATATCTAATTCATTTTATCAAAGAACATAGGCCACAGTTCAGAAATTTTCAAGCAGACATTTTCGTGTATAGGCGTTTTCTGCTACATAATATGGATATATAATAACAAATTTGAGAATGTATCCAAGTATCTTAAGATACAATTGCCAAGTATCGTATCGGATACAATTATTGCGCCAGTATCTTGTATCTGTATCTCCAATACTTTTTGCCTGAGTATCTTGTATCGTATCGCGATACAATTTCAAAGTATCTTTGCCCAGCTCTGGCTACAATGCTTCAAAATGGCCGCACTCCAGTTTTTCGGCCTCTAACGATGCCCGAACAAAAGAAATTCGGAACAACACAGATTGACCACCGGCCTAGCGAACATAGGTTCAAGCCGCTTCGACACCAGACTCACCACAGCGCGCATATTGCAGCAGCTGGGAGTACGACAGAATCGGCACTACTCACATTCATTGTGAAAATTCATGAACAAGTGCTGTCGCTGGTACCGACGTTTCCACAAGTCATCAAGGCAGCACCTACCTACTTTAGCGCATACGCTGAGGTAGGCGTTCGCCGCCTTGATGTGGTCGAGACCACTTGATGAGGACAAGACGTTTTCACAAGTCATCAAGGCAACCCCTGCTTATTTTAGCGCATGAGCTGAGGTAGGTGTTCGCCGCCTTGATGAGGACAAGACGTTTCCACAAATCATTAAGGCAGCCCCTGCCTACCTTAGCGCATGCGCTGAGGTAGGCGTTCGCCGCCTCGATGAGGACCCTACCATAGCGCATGCACTGAGGTAGGCGTTCGCCGCCTTGATGAGGTCAAGACGTTTCCACAAATCATCAAGGCCCCTGCCTACCTTAACGCATGCGCTGAGGTAGGCGTTCGCCGCCTCGATGAGGACAAGACCACTTGTTCAAGCGTTGGTAGCAGCGATACCCTTTGTTCAAGGATTGTTTATCCTTTTAAGCCCCCATCTACACCTGAACTTCTGACACATTCATTGAGACACTTGCGCTTGATTATCGCTTAGTAAAATTGCCTCCGATCTTAACAAGTGACAGCTGTATATTTGATGATAATGACGATCAGTTTCAGTGGCAGTACCAGTGGTAGGAACATAGTGCTGATTCGGGTTAGCTTGGGTGTGTTTGATCGCCGAAACGTGATACGTTCGTCTGTTTTGCATTTAGGCTGTCGCATAGAGAAGTTCTATATGATACCGATATTGCTATTATATATCGGATGCAGCACTACGTTGCACAGCCAACGTGCGCATACCAATTCTACGTTGTTGTTTCTTTCACGTTTTCTTTCGTAAAAGCCGACATAAATTTGACGATGCATTCAGATGGCTTATCCCAGTGTGCTTCATTCCCGCAAGGTCTTAATTTACAATCACTTGTACGGGTTCTTCGCCAACTACTGTGCCTACATTTACTGCAATTGCGTTAGTACACATTAGTTATTTATATCAACGTGTGCTGTACAGTCGCGCTCAATATGACGTGCATCAAGGAAGCGAATCGCCTCACGAGTATAAAGATTGCCACGGTTTCAATTTGCGCTGATTTCCGCAACTAAATGATAATTTCTTATTTGGGATCATGCCCACGTGTAAGGACAACGTTTAATTGTAGAAATAAGCGATGGTAGAAATCTTGGGTGATATTTGAGCTCGCGAGGCCATATTGAGTGCGACTGTACATCTATAGTACGTTCGGTGAAAGTGCGAGCGAGTTGCACATAGGACGTTGCATCGTTCTGCTTTGGCAAGAACTTGCGCAGAGCGTGGTGGTGGAATCCTATAAACCTTACTACGTCATGACCACATGTTAAGCAGATTTTTCTCGAAACCAATTGTACATGTTGATCCTTGTGACGATAAACGAAGCTGTCAAGTGGCTACTGCAAGGTTTAAAGAAAACGTGTCAGATAAAAAAATTCAGCAGATATTTCAGCGCTTGCGATGGAGAAGAAGACATCTTTGATGACTTACAAATATTATGTCTTAAGCCTAGTTAAATGGAATCCATAATAATTCGCTGGTTATTGTGCCGTTGTCATTAGCTGCTCATTGGGGCCTTGAGACGTTAGATCCCATTAGACTACAGCAAAGAAAAAAAGAAAAGAAATTTTGTATCAGTTTATTTGGTCTGAGTTTTATCAGACGTAGCTATATGACTTCCAGATGTTTTCTTTAAAACGAGGAATTTCGAAGAAAGGGAGAGAGGGGGCACTGTCGGCTCTTCTTCTTGTGCCTTTCTCGAGTGTTTTAAGCAAGAAGGCTTGAAAAAAATTGCTGAAGTAGAACTGATGCCTCACGAACGAAGCTGTACCCACCCTAAGATGGCGGCCGTGTTCGCCGTCTTAGTAGGTGCAGAACAAAATGTGAGCGTTCAGCGAAGGAAAGGGATGGTTTTTTTTTACACGTCGTGCGAGCTTAACGTTTCAAAATTTTCCGGAGAGATACTGCTTAATGTTTGTCTTTGCGTTACTGTTTTCTACAAGAAACTTCAGTCATCGCAAATTTTTATTTGAGATTAAGTCATCAGTACTCATCTCCGTGAATTTATGTCGTCGGGAACAAAGAGCTCTTATATTAGAGTTGACGTAATGTAACACGGCAAAACAACTTCATCTCTAAGCGAGCACCACCCGCAAACAGCATGTTTGTAGGTTGAAGGCTGAATAAGCGCTCGCTTCTCATTTGCAGGTACAGCTTTGCGAGAGATTCCACTCCAGCATTTTTTTTTTAAAACGTCCTTTGTTTGAAACATGCAGCTCCTACTTTGAGCTTACCACGTTGCGCTAAACTACAGCACCAGAGGATGCACAACTGCGCCTATTACTTTGCTCACATCAAAACTGATAAGAGCCAGGTGCCCCAACGCAACCTCTCACTCTTCGCACACGCAGGAACATGGCATTCGGTGCCGATCCCGAGGACGCGTTCGCCGGCAAGGCGTTCGCCTTCTTGCACGAACACGTGTACCACGCCCGAAGGCAGCGAGACGCGACTCAGGCCGCAAGAGCCTGGCAACAGGCTCACATAGACCTGTCACGACTCGTTCTGGCTGTGCGCATGTGCAACCAGCTGCTTCATCTGGCCAAGCCCATTTGAGCGCCACCTTCGCCCCAGGAAAGCAAGGCGCGAGCACTGCGTCTTGCGTGCTCGCTACAATAAACAATTTGACGCGGAAACTTGGGTATTGGAAAGTTAAAGAAGACATTTTTCGAGCGCGAGAAGAACTGAAAGATGTAGCAGAGAAGAATAAATTACAGGATAGTAAGAACGCTGGTCTTCAATTGAATTGAATATCGCAAGGCAAGAAGTTGAGACCGCATGCGCACACAAAGGAGCCTTAGCATAAAAAGTACAAATCAACCGATACGCGCAGCATGGAGGTAGTTATCAAGGAATTCTTTTTTTTTTATCTGCAAAGGAAGATTGAAGCAAAATTTACGCATTCATCAGATTCAGTAGATATGCTGAAGCTTTCATGGAGCGATCTAAGCTTTTCTGACCTATAACTATTCAGGACACGTGTGCTGTCAAAACAAGGGGAACGGATGCAACGCCAGCAGTAGCCAGCAAGATGACCTGATGACCTCTTCCCTGCTACAAATTTAGGTTTTGCTTCTCGGGCTGAAAAAATTCGTGTTGCAATAAACGAGTTTGTTGCATGTCTTTGGGCGCAATACGTGGCGTGCCTGTCTTCTACAAGCGCCGTTCCTTTGACAAACCGACCATGCTACATCGAGGTGCTGTACCTCAACTTCCCTTTCTTGTAGCGTTTTCTTTATTTAAATTTATTTGACGCATCCGAAACAGTGAAGATCGGCGCACTGTTCCCCCCTGATGTGACGAGCAGTCATTGCTTGCTATCGTGAGCCGGTAGCAAAAGGGTAACCGCTATCATCTTTGCCTATAGGCTTCCAAAGCAACGTCGAGCGGCGACACTGCTCTTATCGCAACTGGGGGCATCTACGGCCACAACACTGCCGCCCCCCCCCCACCTACCGCGCACGCGCACAGCTCTCGGATTGCATCTGTGGTGCGTCACAATATAACTGTTGCTTACTAGCAGTAGTCTGGGCCGAATGAGGAGCGCATACGCGCACGTGTCCTTGCCGCCGCCGCTGGCAAATCCGGCGACAAACCGCCTTCGCGGGCAGCGTCTGCCCCCAGTAACGCATAGCTCAGCCTCGAGATCGTCGCGGCCAAACTTGAGCTTGCGTTCCCTATGCCTTTGACCCGCTGTAAGATTAAACGCCGCACGCAACGGCGGCGCCACATCGGGGAGGAGCTTTGCGCCAGTGCTCACTGCCTTGCATGCCCAATCATGCAAACCACCATTGAACTTTGCAGCGCGATATGTCGGGGCACAGACATGCTAGAAGAATTCTTCCAAGTGGAACTGTGTATAAACACGGCTGCCTCCAACTTTTCAATACAAACATGCCCGCTAGCTCCACTCATTAAAAATTAAGGTAGCTTCGCGCTAGTGTTGTCAAGCCTGAAGGAAGTGCGGAGCTGGGCAGCCTTCTTTGTTTTTCTTCGGTGTTGTCTCTCTTTCCTTCTCTCTTTCTTTCTTGTTCTATTTCCCAGATTTTTCTGTGTTTTTCCTTCCTGTTTATTTCTATTCGTTTCTATTTTTCTTCCTATCCTTTTTCTTTTCTTTCTCTTTCTATTTCTCGCTTGCTTCCTCTTTTTCAATTTTTATACGTGCTTTTGCCTGCACTCGAAGAACAAGAGGAAGAAGACTTCTCACTGGCGCAAGCGCTCGCTCAATATGATGATGAAATGAACTTTATTTGGTCCTGGAGAACCCCGATCAGACAACCCCCGAAGGGGGGTCCGCCGCAGTTGCTGGCCGCGCCCACGCCGGTACAGGAAGACCGTGGCCCTCCGCCCGTTCGCAGGCCTCCTGGACTGCCGACAGCTGGACTGAGAGCTCGTGGCTTTTAAGAGCCCTCTCCCGGTCCTCTTCTGTGCTGAACTTTGCGCTAAGTAACGCCGGGCACTGCCAGAGCATATCAGCGAGTGTGCAATTATCCGGCCCACAGCTAGGGCATCCTGGATTTATGCCTTCAGCAAAGTGGCTAAACGTGCTGCGAGACGGGAACGAACCTGCCTGCAGCATCCGGAGAACCGACGACTGCGGCCTAGTAAGCTTGGAATGCGGGAGGGGGTATCGCCGCCTTGACAGTTGATAGTGCGATGTAATATGCTAGCGTTGGTATGAGGCAGTCCCCTTAAGGCAAACAAACAAACAAGCTATGCTACATGTACTGAACGAAAAAACGATGCGCAAAAAACACGAGGACCATAAGGAACACTTACAACAGACGAGCGCAAACTATCAACCGAGTTTATTTGAAGAAACAGCAACCATGATACAGCTATCCGGAACTTCAGTAGTGGTTAGATCAACACTACCGCATATTCCTTACTCGTCACTCACTCCCCACAAAAGAACATCGCTCTCGTCTGGACTACAGCACATCATGGACTCCGAGGAAACGAAATGGCTCATGGAGCTGCTCGAGGATTCACAGACCGAGTGGCCGAAAATGTGCGCCAACCTCCATGTCCCAATGACTTCTCATAAAGACACCCATAAAGACACGCTGATCCCATTCCATAAAATTTGCACACATTACAGACACCAACGCCTAAAATATCCACCTCTTTCTCTGCCTAGAACGCGCCAGAGCGAGATATTGGGGCGGCAACTGCAAACTGCAAACTACCCCGCCAACCCTGCACTTATTTTCCCCTGCCACATACCCGTCACCAAAGTGTCGCTTCTGCCCTGTCCAGATAGTAGATCTCTGTCATATCATGTGGCAGTGTCCCATCAAATCTCCCGCCCACACCCTCAAACCAACCATTAATTAGTAGTGAGGAGCTGTGGGAGACTGCCCTGCGCAGATCTGCTCCCGCCCTCCAGTACCGAGCCTGAGGTGGGCTGAGGAGCTACCGGTGGATCACAGACCTCCCTCTGTACCCTCTGGCCCGTCCCCTTTCTTGAAAAGGGAAATAAGGTTTCTTCACTCAATCACTCACGAATACTTATACATGAAAAAAACCAATATACCCCTCATGGCGTGCTAAGGCTCTATCGCGACATGAAGACAATCTCTTTTTCAAGTGCCACTGACGCGCATCTAATGCAGGTGTCTCCTGCGCGGGCAATGTAAAAGGCTTCGAGGAACTCCCTCTCTAACTTATCACCGGATTGTGCCAAAAATTTGGTATGATTAATAATTGGACGGTAGCTGCAATGCTTAAAGTGCTCTACCATATGCCCGCCAGCATTATTGTTTGCTCTCCAGTTCTGCTCTCGCGCCCATTCATTGTAGCAGCGCCCGGTTTGTCCTATATACACATTGCTACAATTTAGGGGGCCTTCATGGATGACATCATTTTTTTGCATTCAGTGTGCTGTACCACGTATTTAAACACGGGGACGAAAAGGAGACAGGTGGGACAAGCTAAGCAACCTTAACTCATCATTGCGAAATGCTATCATTCGACTAGTGGCGCATCTTTACTAGTCTGAAGCTTAATGGCTGAAGCTTTCTTCTCGGACAGAAAAAGAAATAATCAGGAAAAGAATCAACGCGTTTGGCTGCCCTTTCGATATCTCCGGTAAAGACGGCCACCGTGTTTTTCAAGCGTAAAACAAGTATTTGACGAAGACTTAGGAAAAGACTAGGCACTTAACCATTACGGCTCGCCGGTCTTATGATTACCGCCGTTAACACGAACGGCGGCCGACAAAGTTTAGTCGGGGAAGATGTTTAAGATAATCTTTTTTAACACGAAAGTGTTCTATGCCGGGGTCCACCAAGCACTTCTGTTAGCGGATGTGACGTTCATAAAATGCACGCCAACGGGTGAGAAAGAAAAGAAGAACCAAGAAAAAGATCCGCCGATTCAGTCACTGTACGACCTTTTACAAGGATACTTGTCCGCCTTGGAATATTGGCTCGACAGTATTCGTTTGACCATTAATGTACAGAAGTGTGCAGTTCTGTCATTCTCTCCGATAGACAACATAAATATATCCCTTTCATTTCATCAAGCAGACATTCCCCAAGTGCAAACAGTCAAGTACCTCGGAATTATTTATGATGGAAAACTTAACTGGCGTATGCATATTGAACATACGGCGACTAAAGCATCACGTGCGATGGGAATACTCAGAAGGATTAGCAATCATCGATGGGGCATGCGCAGAGACACATTGATAATGATCTACCGTATGTATATACGCCCTATACTGGAGTTTGGATGCGCCTTATTCTCCGGCGCACCAGCGTGGAAGTTAAATCCGCTAGTTTTGCTTGAACGCCAAGCACTTCGCTGGTGCCTTGGGTTACCAAAATTTCTAGCAAATGCAGTTCTATATAAGGAATCCCGAATCCCATCTTTGCACACTCGATTCAAAATATTAACAGTTCAAACATTCTTAAGGCTCTATGAATCCCCGATAAGACGAGACCAATATGTATTTATAAGCCAGCCAGAACTGTTTTTAATGTCTCGTGGACTCGGTTCCACACCCCACAGGTGATTCTTACACAGCGGCTATTGGACCCATTAAAGATAAACCTTAATGATATAATGGTAATGAATAATAGATTGAGTTCATTGGCGATATCATATGATGATATATTCCCTAACAACGCGAAGTTACTTCCTTGGAATGTACTGAATGGACTTTTTCAAGATCACTTAAATCAGATTAGTACGACTGTTGTGATAGCAACTGATGCTTCGCAGTGTGAGGAAAAGGCCGGTGTTGGAATTTTTTCCACACACCTAGACTGGTCCTTTTCTGTAAGACTCCCTGATCATACACCAATATTTTTGGCTGAATTCTTAGCTGTCATTTTGGCCCTGCGTAAACTTCCCGTCTCCATAACTTCAGTGGCTATAGTAACCGATTCATTATCATTGTGTTCTGCTTTAACAACACCAGCTGAATCACATACTCTGAGATTATTGCGCGCACTGGGTCCACAGCATTTGCGAAACCTGCGGTTAGTTTGGGTTCCGGGGCATAAAGGAATAGTATTGAATGAAGTTGCGGACACTTTGGCAAAGGCTTCCCTTGCAGGCCCAGTCCTTGATCTACTTCCAGTTACGGCGTTCGTCGCTGCGGCCAGATTTAGAAAGTACGCTTTATCATTGCTTACACCTAGTCTCGCTTCATCACCAGATTTTCAACACCTTCAGTACCCTTGGAGCAGAAAATGGTGCAAAACAAGGCAGATAGAAGTAGCAATGACAAGATTGCGCTGTAGGATCCCAACTCTTAATTTATACATGCACAGAGCTGGTCTGGCGATCTCTCCTACATGCTCCTTTTGCAATGAGGCAGAAACAATCGAACATTTCTTGCTGGAATGCCGACGTTTTTCCTCTCTCAGAAAACGAACAATTGAAATTGTAATGCGGCACCTTGATCTGCCAGTTACTTCAACTATACTGTTATCATTTGGGGCTTCTGTGCTGGGGCACTCGGACGGGAATATATGCAGTGCTATTGAGAAATTCATATGCGAATCAAATCGTCTTATTCGACACATCAACCGCTAATAATTTTTAAAATTTTCATAATGACATAACAATTTGGCCATTTGGGAGGTTATGCAACACGGTCTAATCAAAAACTAAAAATCATTAAAAAAGAACAAGACGCTTCATTCTAATTGATACAGTAACGTCTTTTAGCTCTTAAAATTTTCAGACTTTATGATCCGCCCGACTCTTGGCCGATCCCCCTGAGTGGGTAGGTGCCATCATCCAAGGAGCATCATCATCATCATCATCATCATCGAACCCATGATGCTGCAGCCGCGACGGTAAGCGCTCGACGTTAAACAAACTAAGCTAGCTTGAGAGATGCTGGGTACCTCACGAACGCGCCTTATATCTTTCACACATTCTCTCTCGCACGGTGCTCTGTGTTGGCGGTGTAGATAGGCGACCGGGGTGGAGCGGGGGCGGTGCCGCCGTCTGTGAGAGGTGAAAAGAAGTAATGCATCACGATCGACACTTACTAGCGCTTACTCCGAGATTGCGCGCGATATCGGAGGTCATGGTTAATGCGTCTCGATACCAGTGAGGGATACTGGCCGCGCTGGTGTCGCCAAGGCACCCTAGACGCAGTTACGTTCTTTGCCTTTCGCTTCGTGTAAGCGTGCGGCGGCTCATCGGAGTAGTGCAGCTTCCACATGCACCAACGGGATTTCTCCGCCGCCGACTACTTCGATTGCGACAGCACCGACTAACAAAACTGCTGCAATACGTGTTGCAGAAAGGACACGATTTCGACGGGCGAATGTTGTGCCTTGGTGGAGCGAGGCAGAGGCCAGCGGGACGCACGCGTTTGCGGCTCAAGCTACGAATCTCTACGAACTAGGTGTCAACATGGGTGTGTTCACGCCAATCGGTGCTATAGCTGTCAAGCACGAAAATACATTGTACAAGCTCTCATATATCACTACATAATAAGCACTACTTCTGTGTAGACACGTTTCATATTTGTGTTTTACCGATTCCTATAACAGAGGGATTAGCCATGTTCTTTTGTTTCATTTTTTTCCCGTGGCACAACTCTCAACTTCGCGCGAGATTTAAAAATAAGATAAAGCTCATGCAGCGCGTGGTGATAGAAATTAAACGCTGATGTCTGTAAAAGCTGGATCTGCGCTTTTTCATGTTCTAGTCTGTTTAGTTTGAAATGCCGCAAGGAGACGGGTAAGGACTACCTCGTTATCTGCGGCTTTAAAGTCTAGAATATTGCGTTATTTACCTAGGATTTCTGTTCCAGCCAGCTTGCCGATTGGTTCGAGCCAATTTTAACTCCCTTATTAAAACGGATGTCGTATGTAACCAACTAATTTATGCAACCGATGGTACTTTCTTACAAACTGTACACGCAATCCCTAGAAAAGGGAGAACGCTGAGAGGTAACCTAAAAATTGTAGGCTCGAAAATCGCCCGTCATGTTGTTGAAGATATCAGATTATTGTAATATAAGTTTATTTTATATTTCTATGTGATTGCGGTTCAACGTGCTAATCACATGTCCGTGTTAGTAACGTGCACACTTCAGTAATTGTGCGTAATGGAATACACAACGTGGCACCCGTCAGAGATACTTGTTTTCTTTGCAGTACATATTTCAGAAGTGCCCAATCAGGTCGCGTACCTCTTTGCGCAGCTTGCTGCTTGCAGCCGTTGCCAATAGAACAACATATTAACCAGCATGAATTCCACAAACATAAATAATTAGCTGATGGTAAAGTGACTGTGTGGCATAACAGAAGAAAGACTGTAGATAATGACTAAGAGCGCAAGAACAGAAATATGAAAGCCTGGAACAATAAATGCGAAACTGCGCAACGGTAGACATCGTGCATTCTGAGTAACATGAGAAATGCCAAGAATTCGCAATGAGATTTGCCCTTACCGCTTATACATATCGCAATTTCATGCGATAAAGGGGGCGCGACATTGCCCGCGGAATTTCGCCCTGGTATATAAAGTGACGTAGGTACCACAAATGTCTCACCCTGCCTTCGCCCTGCCCCAATACATCTGTAGTAGAATAATATAGCATCACAATTTTGTTGAAGTTACGGGTGGTGTTTTCAATCACGGGCGAGGCAATAAACGCCAGTGGTTTCAGGAATATCTTGGCGGCTCGTCCCAATCCAATATAGTCTCTTGCATTTTTCAGTAAAGTCCGGCGGTAATTTTTCTTGCCACCAACTAACGCTATGACGTAATCGCAGTATCTGCACGAGCGTCGTCCTCGTTGGGGCCATCACTACTATTGGTGTGCCTGGAAGGAAAAATGAAAATCTATTAGAAACGTCGCCGAAAGTTATACCTATCCACTTTCACATATATTCAGCCCAAACACATTTGATATTTAGTCCTGAGGCAAAGAAAATTGAGACCGGGCAACGATATAACAAAGTATTTTCCATAGATAAGCGTGGGCGGGATTCTCCACTATGGGTGGAGAATCCGGCTTTGGCAATCGACCGCCTCCCCCTTCACCCTCCATTCGGTGGAGAGCGAAAAAAATTTCTTGCAAAGGATGTGCATAGGAAAATTAAACAATAACATGCTTCACATAACAGCCTGCGTTAATACCCTGCTTTTCGGGTTTAAAAGTGGGATGTAAACCGTTCTTTTAATGCAACATCAGGGGTCCTCAGCCACCTATGCTAAGATGAATGCTTCAGATGCCTCGTCAAACGGGAAAGTTGACCGTCGGCATCGCTGACATCGGCGTGAACATGGGTGATGCAAAAAATCATCACCATGCGATCATGACATTATTTGGCATCATCAGGACGACGCAGATCGCAAAAACTTGTGCCGTCACTATGACGTGACATCTCGTCCTCACGTGACGTCATCACGTGACATCGTCGCTGGGTCAAAGGGAGGCCGATCCCCGAGGAAGTGCCCAACCAGGTGAGGTGCACATAGTTTGCAGTGACTACGATCACTGAGGCAGTGGAAAACCACGTTTGTTGCACAAAGCTTTTCGATAGAGAAGAAGGTGGCTTTTGCCTTCGAGTCGTGTTAAGCGAATGCGTAAGGGACCGTGTCAGTTGTCAAAAGCCTGCGTGGCCATAACCCTGCGCCCTAAACAGCGACGGGATGGGTCAGAGTACAGGTATGGAGCAGACTTGGCGCACCACCTCCTTAAAAACGTAGGGGTGCGCCACCCCCAATCCCTCACCCATGTGCGCACGCCAATGGTGTTTTACAAAGTTAGCGTGACATTGCAGGCTGCGTTGGAATGTTTCGTTTTATAAGACAAGCATACCATTCGAAATGACACTGTCTTCCCAAAAGACTCAGCTGTATTGAGCCAGCTTAATTGCTGAAAAAAAAAACATCAGTGGCCACACGGTACGCGCAAATCCCTTCTCATTCTGTGTTCTCAACCAAAGCGAAATAAAAAAAAAAAAGATCAGTAGCGTTAAAGAACGTTACAGTGCAACGGAAAAGCAAATATACATTTATGTTTGGAGCGTGTATCGTTTAAGTACCTATGTAGATTTTCTATTACATTTTAGTTTTGCAGCTTGCCTGCCTGGACAAGTGCTCCTTGCTTGTCCTGGTGTTTTAAGATTGTTGAAGGTGACAATGTTACAGAGCGGTAGCCTAGCACTGGCGAGGATATTCGAACGCGTTTAGCTTGAAGGGGTGGCGCGATTTTTTTTTCAACTTAGTAAGAAAAAGCTGCCGATGTTTATTCACAACCGCTTTAATATGTGGAATTTTTGTACTACGCGTTGCATGTAATTTAAAATTTCGTCTCAAAGACAGGTAAAGATCCCTTGAGGACTGCGTAACAGGGGGGAGACTGCGCAGCAACCGGGTTCGAATGGGCACGACTCCATCGGAGACCACGTGCCGCGTCGTGTAGACACCGCGTGACACCCTTGTGTTGCCAACAGGTGCTCGCGGCGCGCATGTATCAACGACAAGTAGTGGTCAATACGTTCAAGGAGAAAACAAGAGAAAATGAAGAGAAAAATATGACTTTTGTGACACGCATCACGTATCTGCCAACAAACCCTTTCACATCCCTCCAACTATCTCGTGGCGACGAAATCAGAGCAAAGGCCGAATTCACAAAACTTTTCTTTCCTAACTGCGTTTTCCCATTGGTCAGTCGGCTACGTTAATGGTATGCCCCGCATCGTGATTGGCTGAAATATGCTCTTACGAAAATGTTTAGCGTAAAGCGTTTTTGTGAATACGGGCTATGGTGTGCTATGCGATAAGTTTGGATGACTGCGTCGTTGTATATTTGACAGATTCAAAAACGTTTCATGGCAGGAGATCCATGAGGCGACAGATGAATAGTTAGATGATTGTACAATAACTCAGTAATAATGAACATTTATGGGGTGTTACTTGAAAAAAATAACCATATGATTATGAGGCACGCCGTCGTGACGGACTCCGGTTCAATTTCGACCACGTACTTTCCTTTATACCACCTACCTTTATCTAAGCATTATGTGAAATGCTCTTCTGAATCTATGCACACGGGTGTTGTTGCATTTCGCCCTCATCGAAATACACCCACCTTGGCCGCGATCGAACCCGTGACCTAGAGCTTAGCAGCACGGCACCTACCAGAATCCTAAGGTTCTACGGCGGGTTGTACGACAAATTAGACAAATGTAAGAGCCAGGACACCTTTCGGGCTGACAAATACTTACCGATCACGATTACCTTGTATCCCGATGCGACTTGCCGTGTCGCTTTCGTCCGATACGTCACGCGTGGTGATGGAGACTCACACTCCTAAGACGACGCGAAATCTCGGCTCCTCGCAGTGGCAGACGCCGTCCTCGCACTGCGCTTTGCCAAGGCAGGGAACAGAGGCATTGCACCATGCGCCCACGTGTCCCGGCGGTGGAGTCGGTGAAGCTGGAGTCAAAACCGAATCGTTATTAGGCATCGTTATTTGCACAAACATAACTATACTGTAGCGTGAAAGAATTGCCGACGATTACGCTACTTCGCAATGCGAAATTTGGGAGCAGCTGTACGCCTTTTTCATTTCGCGATATACTTCGGCTAAGAATTTCTGACACACACGTATGTATACATACAGTACTCACGGACTGACACGCGACATTAACTTCTTTTTAGTATAACGACTGGTATGCACAGTTGCTCGACATAACCACGTCATGTGGCGACGAATCTGGTGTTCGCTCTGATCTACGCGTTCCAGTCGAAATTACGCCTATATGACTCGCACTGAAGATGGTGGAAACGAAAGTATGAACGTTATTTAGCCCTAAATTGTCCCATTTCTATCCGTGAGTACCGTACGTACAGTTAAAAAAGTTTTAAACTGCGCGATGAAGACGGGACGACAACAGGAACACATACATACCCACAAACGCACACACACACACACACACACACACACACAAACACACACACACACACACACACACACACACACACACGCGCACGCACGCACGCACACACTGCGCTTGTGTGCGTGTATGTTTTCGTATTGTCGTCCCGTCTTGATCGCACAGTTTAAAACATTTTTGAAATACAGTCGAAACCCGCGATAACGAAATCCCAAGGGAACGAAATTCTCACCTCAACGAGATATTTTCGGAGCACCGGCGAACGCCCATAGGAGTCGATGCATTTCGTAACTCGCGACTGCGAAAGATATTTATACCGCAGTCCCTCATTAACGACATTTTTGAAACACGAGTGCGCAAAATAATTGACTCTCGCAACATTAACAGCATTCGAAAACTGCTGAAATGCATTCATACTACACTTAACTGGTGCAAAACTATCGCTACAGCGCACTTGAGAAGCAGCCGCCATCACTGTTTACAAAAAAAAAAAAAAACATAAAGCTGGCGACAATGATGATGATGATGGCTTGCCGAAACACCTGCTCGTTATCGCGGACTGCGTAGCCAAATCCACATTCCTCATGGAGTTTCGTTCGTTGGCTTGGCTCTGTGCTTGGCTTTGTCAGCTTTGCGCGCACATGGTCGTGTGTGTGGAGCCATTTGTGGAGCGTTTGCTTGGTCGCTTGGTGCAACGTGAACTGTGTGTTGCGATTGCTTCGTTCGATTTCGCTGCCTGCGAAGATGCCGCCTCCAACGAAAAAGCGGAAGTTCATCACGCTGGAAGATAAGGCTGCAATCATCAGTGAGGTGGAAAAGGGCAGGAAAAAGATGGACATCGCCGAAGAATTCGGCGTTGCGTGCAGCTCGCTGTCCACGATTCTGCGCTGATCCGCGGTGATCCAGCGGAGCTGGAAGAAGGTTCGCCTGTAGGCGCACTTGATGACGGTACTGGTGACAGCGCAGTGCCACCGTCACTGACCAGTGCATGGGGCGAACTTTGTGCCGTGGCTAACGAGATTATCGATCGAGGGGCATGAAACTGCTCCATGGTAAGGCCCGCCAAAGCAAACTTACTGACTTCTAGAAATAAAATGTGTTTTTTGTAAATTTCATGTCTTTTCTGCCGCATTCTCGCGCCAACGAAATTCCCGCAAGAGCGAAATTTTGTGCTTTCCCTGCCGATTTCGTTATTGCGGGTTTCAACTGTAATGAACCGACTAGCCCAACGACATGCCCTTGCTGGGTACAGTTACTGACAGTTTTCTTTTTCTACACAAGCTCTTTCTTCGACCAACACCTATCCCTAAGGCATTGACGGGCATGAATGAACCTTATGATCACACAAATGAATATCCCGTAGCCGTTAAATCTTGCTTTGTCCATTTTGAACGCAATACACCAGAATCGTCATCGCTTGCAGGGGGCAGTCAATTTTCGTGGAACCTGCACGTCAGGTGGAACAGATGATCACCATAGCATCCGGCCTGTTTGCCTGTGTTTGCTCGCCCTTAGTTTTGATGGTTTTGACGTAAGCAATCCGCAGCCGCTATGCTTTCCACGCGCACAGTGCTAACTGTGATCATGATTATGTATGCTTGCTCTAAACGCCGGTGGGGGAGTAACAATCCGGTGTACACAGGAACAGTGAAAAGCCAGAAGGTGGAACCGATGTGTGAACGTACCATGTTAACACCAGAGCAGGGTTCTTGTACTGCTTTAGCGCAACTCAGTTTGAGCATGAAGGAAAAGGTAGATAAGCAATGAAAGAAATAAGACATGCGACAGAATGACCGATAAAGTTCCGACTGGTCTTTATTCCACGAACCTGCTGTACATTATATGGCTTACGTAAAGTAGGCATGACAAAATAAAGGAAGGGAAAACGCAATCAAACCTCTCAACATGCAGCAACTATGCGAAATCACTTCACCGGACACGTGTTATCCGTGTAAGGAAATTAACTTTTTTCCGGTTAAGATAAGCTAGGAAAGCCTCGAAAAATTGCAAACACTACGACTGACACGCAACCAGTGTGTGGAAAACATAGAGTTAATATACTGACTCTAGAGGAAAAGCTCCCCATAGGGCCCATGCTCTGAAACCTCTATCCGCATGGGTTCCGCCATGATGGGACAAAACGAACGTTGCCACAGCCTGAGACGCTCGATAAGCTTGACGGTAGTAATCCGTTCTAATCTACCAACCTAGGCCAGCTACGCGCTGCTGTGTTTTGATACGTAAAGCCGTGTGGTAATGTAGCGTTGTCTGTGCAGCTGGCCCGATTGATAACACTTAAAATTTCCCCCTGTTTGTGCATGATTTATAGGCACGCCCTATCAATATTATCTCTGTTCGTTGGCATAAAGGTTACTCGACGGACTCGCAGCTCGAAGCAAAGAGCGTAGGCCGTGGTGGCGCGGCGCTTACGACTTGCAATGACGAGACACCTCTATTCCCATTCTTTTTCAGCTCGTTGCTGCCATACTTCAATGCAGAGATCCACGAAGCAGAGAAATGTCGATTGCAGCATGCAGCGGTGATTGTGAGTGAGACGGCAACCGAAAGTTACGGGGCACACGAAGTTTTATTGCCTTTAAGAAGACTAAAGAAAAATTTAGGTTGCGCTTAGCTCGTAAATAACTTTCAGTGCTTGTCTTACCACGTCTTTGCCGTCCGTCCTGGTTTGCACCGAAGTTTTCAGCTTGAAAGAAAAAAGGCCGCCACATGAAGTCGAGTTGTTGGTTCGGGATGATAGAAAATGCACACAACGGGACACTATGGCAACTACGATATACACGGCGTAAACAAAGTTTCAGGGGCTTCAACACGACGCGCAGACCGGCGCAATCAGCCGCAAGGGCACTCTCGAGTATTGTTGATATGGTGGCGCCATCTAGTAAAGCAGCCTGGAAACGCTCCTTTCCGCGCACAGTAAATTACATAAATAGCCTTAGTATTATTTCGTAAGACTATTCAAAATAAACACAAAGCAATATACGTGCCTTTTTAATTGTGCGAATGCCTCTAGGATTGATATGCCGAGTATTGTGAGCGTTGTATAACACAAATTTCGGCGCATCTTTAAAGTAATGTGATGGCGAAAATGATAACGTTCCAAGATATCAGCGGTCTTGTGATTAGCGGTCTCGCGACCGAGTTTTTCCTCTAGAGTCAGTATAATAACTCTATGGTGGAAAAGGAGATTTGAAAAGGTTTGTTGAGTGTACCCGTGCAACGGTGTATAAGCTTCCGCTGTCGTGCGAAGCAGCCTAAACAGGAAAGACTGGAAGGTGTTCTAGTGGTCGCTTGCACGAGCATTGCTGCAGTGTAGCAAACAACGTTTTTTTCTGGCGGTAAAATCTGCAGATACACTTTAGCATTGAAGAGCTGTGTTATCTTTGGACACCACCATAATGAACTGACGTACGAGATTATTGAGGCTGATGCTATTTAAAAAAGTGTTGTGGTGCGCGTAAGTACACTTTCCCTATCTCTGCATTATCATTATTTGTCATGTGTGCTGTGAGCGAGCAATATAATGTGTGATATGCTCATGAAAGAGATACCTTTAGAATGTTTAGCCTTCATAATGTCGTCAAGGAGCATGTGTTGGGGGGCTAGTTTGTAAGACTTCATGATGTGAAGTCATGAAGTTCTTATAATGTCGCCCGGCTTCTTTTAAGACGAAAGTGTTTTATGCCGGGATCTACCAAGACTTCCATGACATATTTCCGTCACGGAAATACGTAAGCACAATGAACGCCATCAGATGGCAAAGAAAAAACTATAAGAAAAAGTTCCATTGACCGGAGTCGAATACATTACCTCTGGGTCCGCGACGATGGCCGGCGGGCGTTTAGCCCACTGAGTTACCGCGAAACACATAACAGAGGCTGCGTGAACACGCCTTTCATCTTTCACACTTTCCTCTCAGTGCACTTGGATGGCATGATGGAAGATATGACCGTCCCCTTTATAACGGCGCGGTGACATGTGTGCCACCAGGCTAGAAAAAAAAAACAAAAACTTCGTCACCGCCGCAATTAGCTCCGGCAACGCTCCGTTGCAACGACCGTCCCATTCGGCGTGTTTCCGATAGGAGAAGTGTAATTTCGTCAACACTTTAACACACCCCGAGGTGGCGGCTTTAGCCCAAGCCTCGCTCATAGCATCTGTCAATATACGAAACATAGCACTCCCAAGCTCACCTGGCTGTCGCACCGCGTTTCCAGCTCGCCCTGTGAGAATTAACGGCCAGGCTAGAGGGAAAACACGAAGCTTTGAAGGAGTGCACATCGAGTATCAGTGTTTACTAGGCGCATATTGATGCCATTTAGCGCAGCATTCATTATATACTGTATACATGTATATATTGACCACTTCCGCTACAGCGAGGGTTAAACCATAATCATGGGCGTTAGTCCTTGGTACGCAGATTTGCCGCTAGGCGTCAACGTGGGTGCATCCGCATCAAGCGGTGCTATACCTGCCAAATTACAATAGATATTATACAGGCTCTCATATAGAAATGCACTCTAAACAATCAACTACTATACTGTGACGACATGTTTCACTTTCGTGTTATACCGATTCCTATGACGGAGGGATCAGCCATATCTTCTTTTCTTGCTTATGTCCCTTTCCTTTCATGCTCAAACTGACCTGCGCAAAAAAAATGCAAATATATTATGCACCAACTCGTCCAATCGTCAGTGCTCGTCAGCGAGAACTACGTCTTCGAAAAGTTCATAAGCGCACCGTCACCAGCTGAGAAAGAGCTTCGCAAAGATGCACGGAGAGCAGGGCCATCTGGTCGCGTCAGATGAAGCCACAATGCTACGCTCATGGCCTCCGAGATCACGCGCACTGGCAGGCTTTGCTCCGGCAGTCCCAATCGCCGCGCTCCCCAACAAGCAATTGTAATGCGTAGCACATTTCACCATGGGCATTGGCTCTTTTTAGTTGCACGAACTATGAGTGACTTTCTTTTTTCTCTTCCAAGCACTTCCGGTCAATCACCTGCTTCCGGTTTTCCGAGCATTCGGAAAAAGAAATCTTCTAAAAAAACTAAAAGTGGTACGAAAACGATTGTTCTGCCTCAAATTAGACTTGCATTGGATTCATATGATATGGGAGCGCAATTTTCCTTAACATAAGGGTCACTGTCAGAATCATTATGTAAAATTAATTGAATGAGTTCATATGATGAACACGAGGTTTTCTTCTGAACAGCTGGGATCGTGTCCACACTGGCTTGGTGCGGAAACGTGTTTACTTGGTGTTCGTGCGACTAAAATCAAAACAGCGCAGTAAGCGCGTTGGTGAAGAATCCTAATATTGCAGTTGGAAACATGGTGTACACACGATCATTAGTACAAGGAACAAGCGCAGTCTTCCTCGTGCATTACAGCGGCGGTATCTTTTACAGTATATTTATGTACCTAAGAACTTTTCATTTGAAAGAACACTCAGTTTATAATATCTTTATTTTATGTAAAAATATCGATGAACATTGCATTAAAGGATCGCAAGGGCAAAAAATATTCGTATTTTGCTTGAAACGTTCGGACGGAATTATATGTTTTCAGCGGATTGCATCAATGAATACAGGCCCATTCAGGTAACTTTAGGCAAAAAACTAAGATATGATGAATTGTAAATGCCAAGATAATTCCTCCTAAATTATCAGAGATGATCTAGTCGACAACCCACCGGTCGTTTGTTCTGTTCGCAGCTGATAAACATTTTTAGCATCAGCCATGGTGTTTCCTCCTGTGAAAACAGTGAGGGCACAAAATTTAATCGGGAGTATTGATTAGTTCATTTAGAGTACACCCCATTCCTCAAATTAAGGCTTAAGAAAAAATGAATTCAATATTTGGATTCGTCGATTGGATTTTTTGGTTAATTATTGATCAATATTGACGGAACTTGCCGAGTTTGTTCACATTTGTTTGTTCAGTTCAAATATGCAGTTGTTTTGTTCTTCAATGATCAGTAGTTTCCAAGATATGGCAAACAGCTAGTTCTTAGTTTAAGGTCTAATTAGCTAATTAACAGCAATAAGCGCAGCAATGTACAGCGCGCATATTCCATTGAGTATTACGAGTGAAGGACACGAGACCACGGCGCATGAATGAATAAATACACATTTGGTTGTTACGCCGTGGTCTCGTGTCTTTTCTTGTGCCGTCTTTTTAGCGCTGCTTTTCACTCGTAATCATGAACCAACCAGCCGAAATGCGTACCCTACTACAGTGCATTGAGTATGTCCGCAGTGCGGCCTTATGTACAAATGACTGCTTTAGGCCACTTCCAAGGAAAGTTATGGGCTCTTGAACCTTACTGAAAAAAAAGTCACAGTTTCGCCGCAAGGGCGAAGCAATGAATGCGATAGCAAGAAAAGCGGCCCGTGATGGACGCGCTGCTACGCTGCATAAACATCTGCCCCCCCGGCCGCAACTATACTCGCGGACAACTTTTCTTGGCAATGAAGCGAAGGCGACAGAGCCACAATGCACGTATCCTACCGCTAACGAAGGCAGTCCCACAATTGCGTCCGTATTTTCTGCGTGAGATATATAAAACACTTCTTCGTTTTTCCAGAGGGCCTGGGAGGTCCTGAATTCCCTTGGAATAAAGTTCTTTCGAATCGCTTTCCCATGTGCCTTTTTGAGACGGAACGTAGCGTTCACAAGCGAGATATATGCATTTCTTTTACTCTACAGTTGCGAGTCAGCGCTCGTCCTGTGTGCTTGTTTATTCTTCGTCTACGTCTTTTAGCGCTGCTTCTATAATGTAGGACAAGTGACAGAGAGCAAGCGCTCGTCTTCATCGCTCTCTGTGTAGTGTCTTTGCCTGTGTAGTGTCTGTGTAGTGATCACAATAGCCTGCTACTTGACACCGGGGTAGGAGATGGGAACGGGCATGAAGAAGAGTGGTGAATGACGATGGTGATTTATGGAGGGGAGTATATATGCAGTCCCGTCAAGTTGGCGCAATGCTATCTATGGCCGTGCATCCAGTCCAGTGGACTGTATGAAGCCTATGACCGTGTTTAGCACCCCAGATGCACTGTTTGCGACAGGCCAAGGGCCCAACACAACGTCATCAGTTAAAGACTTATTATGAGATCGTTCAGCACAGCAAATCAACTTCTGTTTTTTAACGTGCGTATGCTGGGCAGGTACAAAATATGTGTTCAAGTGTTTCTGACACTTGACAATGATCACAATTGGGACCGGTGTTTCTGCAGCCGATGACGTATGCATAACATATTGTGAAGGCCACACCAAAATGAATCCGGAGAACCATACTTGCGATGAGTAGTTTAACTAACGAGGCATGCGGAACCTCATTTCCGGTTCCCATTTGTGCAATCCCCGGTTTTGGCACTCCGGTTTGGTCCAGTGCTCAAGAGCAAATTTGCGCATTACGCACCGAAAGAGGGCGTTCTGTCTTATCGTGAAAACGGAATGCGCGCATCAGGCACACTGTTAAGGCTCGTTTAGCTTCAGCGTCTGCCTCTTCGTTTCCCATGACGCCGCACTGCCCACTGGAAAATGAGGAGGTGGCCATTTGCTGAAGCAACGTGAAGAAGCTGTGCAATTTCTATGGCTAAAATATAATACGGGCCTTGTCTCACGACGCAGTTAGCGGTTTGAAAAGGGAGTTTGGCATCGCAGAATATTGTCCATGTACGAGGTGACTCTCCAGAAATGAATCTTATTGCCTCCTGGATAGCAAACAAGCTCGGCAGTTGTTGTGGTTTTGTGGTCTAATTTGAACCGTCGAGCGATAACCATTTGTAGGATGACAAAGGCTGCAGCGGAGGTATATCACATAGCGTGGTATATCTATCGGTGTACCCGTGCACGGTACCGCCGAAAGCTGTGTAAAAATGATGTCTGGTCAGCTGTCTGAGGCTAGTTGATGAAACGAGGAACTTCTTCGTTCTCCGAGGAATCGTAAGGCTAAGAGGCGGTTTAGGCAGGACCCACGGAGGTGTTCCAGGAACACTCGGGGGAGAAAGCTTTGACGGTACAACACTTTCATGCCGTGACATAGCTCTTGAAAAACCGCAGTCTTGTGGGTATTGGGGAGAGCTGATAGCGGGTGCTACCTGTTTAGCGTCAACAAGCGAAGATGCACTCGAAGGCGTCTCATAATCATATCGTAGTTTTGGGGCGTTTAAACTCAGCAATTATTAATTACATGCGCAAGTGACTCGTAGTGCATGTATACACTGATGGGAGAACGCCGAGCTTCCGCGATGGTTCCGTTCGTCGACGTACAGCGTAGCAGGCCCCAGCATGTTCGCAATCCTTGAGCTTGAATGTTCTCTCGCGTGTTCACACAGCTAGGTCTCATGTTTGAGAGCACCGACATGCTGTAACGTATATGTCTTACGAATAGCTAGAGCATTGTGCAACTGAAGAAGTGTCGATTCTGGCGGGTCCGAAGAACGAGAACAGAGCTCTTCGGTTTTCATTGCAGTTATACGAGGTGTCTCTGCCACGATAGATCCCTGCCTATGAAGCCAGTAAAAAAATAATCTGAGTTATCGGCCTTTACACGCCGATTTCTGACTGACAGCACTCTTTATCACGTGATTTTTACCGAATCATTGTAAGGAGGATAAAGAAGAAGTCGCAAACCCCAGAGACGGTCAAGCGTGTAAGTGCACTCTAAACTTTACGTTTCTATTTTTTTGTTTTCTGTACTACCGGAGCTGCTTTTAGCCTTCGGACATCGAAAATAAAAAGAACGCGCGCTTCTGAGCTATTAGGCACACAACTGAGAACCCAAAAGCGCCGAAAACGGGACGAGACAAAGCCAGTATGAAGACGTGGTACCGTTTTCAGCGTTGTTCGGTATGTATTCACTATCCAAAATATTCGCCTTCTGCAAGGTCAATATGTGACAATGTGTATATCTCCGAAACGCGGGCAATTTGGGTTTGTGTCTGCAGGCCGGGCAGCTGTACTATTGGGTATTAACAATTGACGCAGCTTGGGGAGGATAGAAGCATACAGAAATCGATTTCTAAGTGAACATAGAAAGGACGCGCGTGCGCTGTACAGTCATTTTTTTTTCTTCAGACTAGTAGCTGGTAAATTTTGGTTGTTTGAGCATATCGCGAATAGCAGTATAGCATCAGTTGTAGCTTTGAAAGGAAGCACATCCTGTCCTTTGCAATATTACAGTTGTACGAAAAACATTTCTTTTTGCGCGGAAGACTAGAAGCCCGACGCATCGCACCTATATGCGCGGAGAAATCTTGGCTAGGTCTTCATTTCATGCTTATTGTAGTAGTCAATCGCAGAAAAGTCATACGTAGTTTAATGGGAAATGTGTAACTGATGGATGACACACCTACATTAATATTAAAATCTGGAACGATGGTCGGATGACGCATATGCGTACTCATATTCCTCATATGCAAATGAAATATCGCATCCTGTTACTAGCAAGTAATCGCATTCGTCACATCACCGAATAATCAATGATACAAGAAAAATAGCCATCTTTCGTGTCATAGGCGACTTATCTGGTTTTAAGTTGCGGTGGAGGCCGAGTGATCTACGTATAATAATTGCTGAGGTTTTACGTTCCAAAAGAGCAATATGATTAAGAGAGACGCCGTATTGGAGGGCTCCGGAAATTTTAGCCACCAGGGGTTCATTAGGGTGCGCCTAAGTCCAAACACACGGGCTTCTAGCAATCTGCCTCTATCGAAGTGCAGCCGCCGTGGCCGGGATTCCACCCCGCGACCTTCGATGCAGCGAATCGCGAGTGATAAATACTGTTTGGCAAGCTGGCTTCCAGTAACGTCCTAATTACAGCATACATTATTATACTTTCAGGAGGACATTTGCCGACAGAAAAATATTGCCAATGTGCATCTGCCAGAGCGAGTTTGAGGTAGTGTCGCTCTCGACTTTCTGCTTCGTAAGTCTTCCCATACACGGCTCAATACATTTAACAGCATGCATGTCGTAAGTATTGTGACGCTGCCAGAATGGTCAGAAAAACTGGTTAAAATACTCCTGTTACGCAAAAGGGTGAGCATGTTACTGCTAGATGTGTTCTTGTAACAACAGATATATTCAATTTGTCATGGCAGATTAGAACCTGACTCTATTAGTGTCACATTGGTTCGACAGCCAGTGGAAGTGTGTATGACGTCTGATAGCGATAGCGTTCATTCCTCGTCTTTTCCCTACACAATTTCGTACAACAACTGCTCATGATAATAAAGAATGACTCGGTACAGTAAATGACAACCCTACAAAGCCGTGGATATGCGAACCGTCGGCACCATTATGACAGACAACTATTTTTACAGATATCACAATTAGCATGTTATTCTCAGCGTTTAAAGAGCTGGTGGCAATGTTGGATCTGCTCATGAAAATGTGCAAGCAATCAGCCTTACGCCACATAAGAATAGTGGAATTTAAGCTTCGGGTTTCACGCACAGGAGCTGAAGTACAGCCACATCCTTTGTATGTTCCACTCCTTGCCTTCTGAAAAAGATCGCGTAATATTCTTATCGAAGCTATGACGCATAATACACGTTACACGGAAATCCGTGAGGGATTCTAGGCAGACAAGCTTCTTAGTTGAAGAAGTAATTGGAGGGAGCTTAAGCTCCACCTTTGCAGGGGCCATGACACCCAATTTTCGACCATAATCTGTGCTATGTGGACTAATCCTTGTGCTTTCACAAATGAGCTGGCGAAATTTTAGCGCATTTGGTCGAGCACTTAATTTATAATCGAATATTTTTTATAAACGTGCGAGCGGCCCGAGAGTCAGGCACCATTGGTGCTCTCGCGAGCCGTGACGTAACACGCAGCTAGCTGTGCAAGAGTCTGCATTGCGGCGAACGATATTGTTCCGTGGTCAGCTGCATGTGATATCGAAATATTCTAGGTTTCTTCGGCTTGGCACTGAAATCAAATGATCTGCAGCGGCTCCAACTTTGGCAGAAGACGACGGCTCCGTTCCGTGCTGCACATGACGTCACACGCGCCATGACAAAATGGCGGTCGCCGGCGGTGGGCGGAGTTTACAGCCGGCGACTTGTAGGGCTTGTTTTGCACTGAAATATTCTGTTACGGCCCACTTTTGAAATTTGTATAGGCATAATAGACCCTCTACTTCTAAGTTTCGCTGAAAACCACAAATCCTTGGGCGACCATGTCATGGCCCCTTTGAGAATGCAACGTGTTGCTGTTATCAGACCCCTTTCGCAGCGCCATCTCATTCGCTAGCGACGCTTCGTGTCTCTATGGGTACCACAGCCGTGCTTTGAGGAAGGGACGTCTGTGAGTGTGACATTGGCCGTTTTAAACTGTTCTACGGGGCCTACTGCAATTAGAGTGGCGAAGTACCTACTACATGTCCGTAAGGCAGTGCGCCCACCTACGCAGCTGTATTATAGCTCAGCCCTTCGTAATAGGTCGGCAGCTTTCAACCACACACTCGCTACGCAATTCGCATGGTGCGACGCCTGGCGATATTCTACGCTATTACCAGGCAATCTGTTATCCTGACATGACGCCTGTACAGGGTCTTTATCCGAAGCAGTTTTAATCACTGGCGCTGCTCTCTGGCAGAATATTCATCTGCCGCCCAGAATACATCGATTCCGGCTCGAACTCTCATTCTTATTTTCTGCATTCATCACCAGTTTTCACTCATGAAAAACGCCGTACACGCCGACGCAGTATTTTCTGCGATGCGGGCTCCTTAACTCTATTTCCTCCTAACCTGCGGCAGCCATCCACCCAGTTGCAGCTCTCTGTTACAAACGGCGCATGACCATTTTTCCTTTCACAACCGTTACTCCACTTTGCTGGAATCCGCAGATGCAATCTGCCATATTCACTAGGTTGCACCTAACGAAAAAAAGAAATAAAAGAAACGGGCTCCTGGAGCCATTCGCTTTCACTTGATCATTGCACAAGGCTTGAGTATGATGAGAACAACGATGATTACGTAATATTTTGTTGACGTCCACTTGTAAGCAGAGTTCTGTAGCCCTGTCTAAATAAACGCCGTTTAATTATTTCGCAGACTACTGAATCGTTTCTGGCCATCCAATGGTACACCATAGGACTAAAGCGTAAGTACACATGATTTTATAAGAGTTTTCTGTGACTCCGGCTTGATTACACGCCGTTGAAAACATTTCAGAATATGTGTTCCTAGAGTTAGTCGTTCTTGTATTAATTTCACGACAAGTTTAAATATGGCCTCATGCATGGCGCAGTAATCGTAGGACGGCATGTTTACTAGCACATTGTGGAACGGAAACGCGGCGTATGCGTCGTACAGAACGCTACATTTAAAGGGTACAAATAATGTTCCCCTATGCATTCCTTTGCTTCATTGTCTGTTGGTTATATATGCTTGTGTCTAACAAAGAACCGAACCCTTCATCAATTTCCCATCTTTGATTCTTACATGTTGGTTAGATATGCCATCTTACACATCACTTCTTCAGCTACCTCACAGACAATTGAATCCTACCACTGTGCATGCTCGCCATCTGTATACACTTCATTGTGATGATTAGAAAAAATATGGCTATTTCTATTCTGTGCTGCAATTCAGAACATTTTTTTAAAGTTTTATACCATTTTAAACTGGCGTGGTGTTTCCGATTAATATCCCATAGGCAAATGGGTTGGGACAGATTCCCAGTTTACGGCACTTTGCCACGGGACCGTAGCAGAAGATGTACAAATATAACAGTCGTTCTGTGTGAAGAAGGCTCTGTCGTTTTACTTCAAAAGTGCTAATCTGTTTCTAAGTTATTAGCGATCTCTCGTAGTGTTGTGTGTCAGCAGCTTCGTCTATCCTTGCACAATCCTATTTGTAGCAAAAGTGTTGAAAGGCGGGCAAGTTGGTATAGGTTCATACTGAAAATTGGCAGCGCAAACAAACGGGACACAGAAGAGGAACACAAACAGGCGCCCCGTTTGTTTGCGCTGCCAATTTTCAGTATTTGTAGCAAGTCACGTCGAGTGACTTTGGCATTTGGCAGCTTGATCTTAAGGCAACGTTGATCTATTTTTCGACGACCATGGAGCTGAGGACTTCAAATAGAATGTTTCGATCAGTTCTAATAGGGGTTACAGTAATGGCAGATATACCTTCTTATGTTTACGCTTCGCCTGCTCTTAGTTCTAACCATATTCTTTAACACTGTTCATAGGTTGGTGTACATAGAAGGGAGACTATTCATATTAACTCATGTTATTACATCAATCATTATTTTTAGACCGCAGCTCTTAGGCGCCCATTCCTGCTTTAAGCGGCGTCGCCGTAGGCTGAAGTCGGTGGCGTAACGAGGACGAAAGAGAGCGAGCGCAGTCTGTCGATATCACGAGCCACTAGCTTCTAACCTCGCTTTCTTGCTCCGTTACGGTCGCTGGCCGCACTGTCCGAGCTCGCGCGCATGCAGGGCTGCCACGTGCACTGAGGCTGGCTTCGGTCGTCGTAACGGGGCTCTCGACATTTCGCTTGGTTCGCGACGCCTGCACTGTACAGAATGTTGTGCGTAGCGCTCGAGCGCTCGCAGGTAGTTTCCGTGGTAGTATGCAACGAATGTTACATTGCTGCAACTTCAGATAGTCCAAAACTTCAAACACAGTTGGCGTTGCCCCAACACGAAGCGGCGCTCAGAATTCGCATGAGGCAGTATCATAATCGTCGGTGAATTTTACTTTACTATGTTCTATGAATCAGTAGAAATGCGGCACATCAAAACAAATATTACCGTTGCACAAGCTTGCCCAGCATCGTGTTTTGTTGAAGTTTTCTTCAGTGTTTATGGAGCTTTTGTACTTCTTTCAAATTGCTGTGCTATTTTCTTTGCCCGAATACAACTAATTTTGAAGCATTTAAAGTGCTATTTTAGCAACCACTCTGCTTGTAGCCGTAGGCAGGAGGTCGCATTGCAGCCTAGTGCTAGGCATTCGTTTGAGCGGTATTTTTTATTTTATTTTGTGCTAAGAAGAGAGCAAAATTGGCATAGATTCCATAATAATCAAACATGAGATAACATTGAATGATTTGCAATTGCGTCAATTAACCATCATACAGCAACACTGCCAAACATTTTCATCGTTTGCCAAAACGAACCATCATTCATCCAACACTACCCAGCACCAGGGAATATTAGTCAAAAGTACTGAAATTTAGCCATCATTAGTGAACACTGCCTAACAATGTCCGCAGGCTTTAGTAGTCTGCGTGTAGTATATAGCTTGAATTTTCATTCCGCAGGGGGCTTCGACGTCGAGAACACGTCTCTAGTGGTCGTCCACGCAGCGTCTGCCGCAATCGCCCTACTTCTGATGATGGGAGTGATCAGCGTAAGAGATTCACTGACCGCAATATGCGGGCGCTCGAAGTGCGTTAGCAATGTTGTCGTTGGTTCCGCCGCTGTCGTAATGACCTGCTGTCAACGGCCGCATGTACAGAATGCGCGCGGTATGTTAGGGGGTCTTTAGAGGTGCGCATTGCGTGTGGCTACAAGACCGACAGAGCGAAGTCATGTACACTCAAGGCTGACTAGCGGAGTCAGGACAGCGATGCACTTCTCCTGCTGGCGTAAACCTCGTGCGCACGCATGTGCAGTCAGCGTTAAAAGTTTAGAGATCACGGGGCACGAGAAAAAGCTGAGTATTCGCGCTGCTTCGACAGGCAGCCTTGAGTTTACATCTCCCGTCAGGTATAAGGCGCGCTAACAGCATGGACTGTGCAGTTCCGCCGCATGCAATCGCAGATTTCTGGTAAATTCTAAGCTTTCCCAGGCCTAGTAGCCTTTACCACGGCCGCTACAAAAAAAAAAAAAAAGGCCGTGCCTTTACACTTTGGACGCAAACTGTACCTTAGGAAACTAGCGTTCATGCTAGGCTGCTGTGTGTATCCACATGTCTGAGCTATACCAAGAGCAAACGCCAGACAGACGTTATGTCTCGTTCGACATCGTGCCGAATGTCGTCGACGGCTTCCTGTCGGTTGCATTTCGCGTGGATGCGACGAATTTGCCATCATCCGCGGTACTCCTTATCACTCCCGCGTTTCGAAACGCCCGGTAGTTGACAGAGTGTTCGGCCTGGCGTGAATGTGTGACCTGCTCCTCGCGTGTGGGATGCCTGCATCATCGTTGGTTCTTATCACGCAGCAGGCGCGTCACACACTGCTTTGGAAAAGACACACATGTCCGCCGACTGCATCCTGGAATCGCCTCCTTTTCCAGCTATGGTTGTAAACGTAATTGTTGCGCTCACATATAGAAAAGTCTATGGATTTATGCAAGATGAAACTTGCGTTTACAAAAGGCGAGAGAATATGGTACGTGAAAAGTAAGAAGTGCGAAGGAGTGAGTTATTGTTTATTTTTTTTTTGTTGGACGGCCATCTTACTGATCCATATTCATATAATGTAACCATTTTCATAATGAACTGTTTATTGAATACGTCGGTCTCGGAGAAACAAAACAGACATATTGAAGAAATTTAGTTGCACTACATCTCTTTAAAAAACTGATTCATTGAGAATATGTTTCATAATGACCCCGCTAGGCACCTAAACGCGCTAGGAAAATATCACTGGTCTGTCCTACACGTGTAGTTTAGTTCATTTAGTAAACGGATTTTGGCCTTCGTTTTGTGGACAGGTCAAAGCTTTTTATATATAGCAAACTTATCACAAAATAATTTAGTTGAGGCTCATTACGGGCCTGCTTGCATTTACTGAATTGCCTGGTTTATTTAACAGGCATGGACTCCATCACCGCGACTGTATCGTTGCATCGCTAAATTCACCGAGAAACTGCAAATCCCGCTAATGGAAATGTAACTTTGAACGGCACTAATGGCAGTGCGAGCGATTATCACATGACAGCTGTCGTCCAATTGTGTGATGACATTTGCATATATATAGGCCGCCTTTTCAAGCAGTAACCACGACTTTCCTGTAGTTACTGCAACGTAAAGTGAATGAGATTGTTTTTTTTTCTTGCATGCGGAATGTTGTTTTCAACATAGGATTAGATATAATGTAAATTATACGGCCGCAAACCTACATATCACGTATTGTGGCCCGTAGAAGTTATATTTAAAAAGAAAAAATATGTTAACAAAGTGGAACGGGGGAGGGCACCGCAATTTTAGCACGTATGAAGTTAATGAAGCGCCTGTAAGAGTATCAATACAGCGTAAACAAAACACGTACATGACGTAAATGTAAACATTTCGACAGAAATCTGTCTGGCTGGGTGGAATATTTAGGAGGTTAATATGGCTCCAGCCAAGTTCAAGAGAGCCCGACGTTTCGGGACCGATTCGGCCCCTTCCTCAGGGGGTGGCTGATGTGTCATGGAAGCTTCTCCCCGACTTTTCTACCGCGGCTCCGGATTTCCCTTTCCCTCACATTTTGGAGGCCGTGAACGTAAACCGAGGGTATTGTTCCCAGGGACCGGTTCACATTTGCCGGCGTGTTTTGAATGTGCCACGACTCGAGCAAGAGCCTCCTTCCCAGATTCATTTCTGTGTCCAGAACAGAAGCGCCGTCGAAGTCGATCTTATGGTCGTGCTTTTCACAGTGCTCTGCAAGAGCGCTGCGTTGCATTTACATCTTCCTGACGTCGTTCTTATGTTGGCGCATTCTTTCTGGGAAGCACTTGCTCTCGCCTATGTAGCTAGCTGGGCATTGCGAACACGGCACCTTGTACACTACGCCTTGGTGTTGTTCCCTCGGGGGTCGATCCTTCGGCCGCGGTAGCAGGCGGGTGAGCGTCGAAGCTGGCTTGTGTATCACCGTGACCCCCTTCTTTTTGAGAATCCTGGCGAGCTCTTCACTGATGCCCGGCACATATGGTATGACAATGCGCTGGGCTGGCTTCTTGGATTCTGTTGTGGCCGGTGGGGTGGCCGGGGAGGGGGTCGCGTAGCATGTCTTTCGGCACACGGCGCGACACTCGGCGAATGAATGCTTTGGTGTATCCGTTCTTTAGCAGCTCGGCGACGACCCTCTCCCCTTCTCTCTTTCTCTCCCCCTCCGACGTGCAGATTGTTCTTGCACGTGAAAGGAGCGCCGAAACTACCGAAGCTTTGTGGGCAGTCGGATGACAGGACGTGAAATGCAAATAGCTGCCGGTGTGCGTTGGCTTTGTGTACACCGAGAAGGTCATGCGCTCGCCCTGCCGCCCGACTGCCACATCGAGAAACAGAAGCGTCCCGTCTCGCTCTCGCTCCACCGTGAACTGTATCGTCTGGTCGACGGTATTAAGATGTTGGAGGAAGCTGTGTACGGCTGACTTCTTTATGACGCAGAAGCAGTCATCCGCGTACCTCACAAACACTTTCGGCTTGCCAATAAAGGAGCCTAGTGCCGTTTCTTCAATGCGCTCCATTGTGAGGTTCGCAGCTGTAACGGAGATCGCCGCCCCCATCGCGGTCCCGCTGGCTTGTCTGTAGAAGATCCCGTCGACGCTGAAGTATGTCCCCTTGAGGCAATACTCCAGTAGACGACACAGTTCGTCGATGCTTAGGCAGCTTCTTTCGCTCAAGAGTTTATCTTCCTTCAAAGCTGCTCGTGCGCAGGACACTGCTAGCGCTATGGCCACACTGGTGAAAAGAGACACGACGTCGAAAGGAACGATGCACTCATCACTGCTCACAGTCTCATCTTTCATACGCTCCACGAAGTGGCTGGCGTTGCGTATGTGGGTTGGTGTTTTTCCCACTAGCGGCGCCAGAGTCCGGTGGAGATACTTGGACAGCGCACGGAGTGGAGGAAGATGTAAATCCACGATAGGACGGAGCGGGACGGAGCGGCCACAACGGAATCCAAGAAGCCAGCCCAGCGCATTGTCATACCATATGTGCCGGGCATCAGTGAAGAGCTCGCCAGGATTCTCAGAAAAGAGGGGGTAACGGTGATACACAAGCCAGCGTCGACGCTCACCCGCCTGCTACCGCGGCCGAAGGATCGACCCCCGAGGGAACAACACCAGGGCGTAGTGGTAAAATGTGCCGTGTTCGCAATGCCCAGCTAGCTACATAGGCGAGAGCAAGTGCTTCCCAGAAAGAATGCGCCAACGTAAGAACGACGTCAGGAAGATGTAGATGCAACGCAGCGCTCTTGCAGAGAACTGTGAAAAGCACGACCATAAGATCGACTTCGACGGCGCTTCTGCTCTGGAAACAGAAAGGAATCTGGGAAGGAGGCTCTTGCTCGAGTCGTGGCACATTCAAAACACGCCGGCAAATGTGAACCGGTCCCTGGGAACAATGCCTTCGGTTTACGTTCACGGCCTCCGAAACGTGAGGGAAAGGGAAATCCGGAGCCGCGGTGGAACAAGTCGGGGAGAAGCTTCCATGACCAAACCAGTCACCCCCTGAGGAAGGGGCCGAATCGGTCCCGAAACGTCGGGCTCTCTTAAACTTGGCTGGAGCCATATTAACCTCCTAAATACGTACATGACGTGCATAATAGTATCTTTGTGTTACGGCCTGTCGCTTAGGTTGTTCATACGCCCATATCATGTCATTTTAATTCTGATATATATCAAGTTCACGACCACGAGAGCGCAAAGTCGTGGCCTAGGTTGATACATTTAGTTTGCCATATTCACTTTTATTTATATTTTATTTGCGGTATTTGTTCTGATCAAAATTACCCTGGCTGGCAGCCAACTATCCCGCGCCGTTCTTGTTTTTGTTTTTTTCAGAGAAGCAAGACCGCGGTAGAAACTTTCATCCTGCTCGCCAAAATACGTGTGGTGGCAAATGTCTTCTTGATGGGAATCGCAACTCGCAATGTAAGTTTTCGCAAAACCGAGATCCAACTCTCCAAAGCCATTTGTTCGTAAGACCTGCTCACAAACAGCCGAACGCACAAGTCCATGCTGAGTATATTCCCGACCAGCAGATTAGCTAAAGTTCGCGCCTAAACTTTCCTGAGTAAAGGCAAGTTTGCAACTACATTTTATGTCTGACACCTGGTTAAATTAACAAAAATTGACTTTTATGCCCTTTAAGATATATAATAAAACATCAGGAAGGCGGAATACGGAGAAGAAACACGGAATGGTAGTACATAATGATTAACCGTAAAGAATGTGTGTATTGCGTTTGAAGTAATGTGCCTGCTTTTTTCACCCTATCGCGAAGAATGCGCGAACATTCTCCCACCACGTCGGGATCTCTATCTGCTTGAAACAGTAGTAGCATACTCGGAGATTATTGTAGTTAATGAGCCCACACCATTTCAGCAGCTTCACACAAATTTGATGAGAGTAAGTGTAATGACACCATTGTGTTACCCACAGGTAACCTAATGAAACCAACAGATAATGAAGCTACAAAAGGTCGAGGGGACATTACTTGTATGTTTTAACTGTTGTATAGTAATTACAACACAATTCCCTACCTGTGGCATGGATATGCTTGGGTATGCGTTATTACGCCTAGCTCTCTTTTGTTTCCTGTCTCAGCGGTCTTTTGATCCATGATAGATATGCTGTACAGTGAACACTAGCTATATGAGCGCCATGCCATAGTGACATTGTCCTTGAATTCATTTCTGGTAAATAAAAGCCGACCTTCCCTTACATTCCATTGTCACGAACAGTCGTGTTTCGTTGCAAGAACCTTGTCATCTGTAAGGTCTGCATACGCATCCGCACCATAACTACAGCGTGCTTTGTCGAGCTCAGTGAAACAGGGAATCGGAAGTCCCTTGCAAATAGGGAATGAAGCGCTTAATCTACTTTCTTTTTTTTCCAGAGTATCAACGATGCTCAGGAGGAAGGTCGCCAAGATGTAAGTAGGCACGAAGGGTCAGGCTATCATGCGCAATCCTGCCATATCACTAGTTCTTAATACGCCTGAGACGCCGAAGCGCATGGAAGGACGTAGTTTGGGGCATTACTTAATATAGGATGGATGCAAACAACTCTAACTGAAATAATAAAGTAATCCTAGACGTCCGGGAGCCCCCTGTTGCGTAATATATGTGTGTCGTCGTGAAATGCCCCAGTATATATATATATATATATATATATATATATATATATATATATATATATATATATATATATATATATATATATATATAATATATATATATATATATATATATATATATATATATATATACACTGCACAGTCTGCACAGTCTTAGGTATGAATCAATACCAACTCGCTGATTTTTCTATTTTGAATCAGGTACCTTGCATGTGTACTTGTATTTGTCGCCCCAAGAGAGTCTCCAACGGGCTCTGGAAAGGCCGCTCGTCCAACTTTCGCTGTGACTGTGCAGCGTGTTCTGCGCAGGCCCGGCGATTTTTTGAAGAGATGCAACAGCATATTATTTTTCTTGGCTTTTCTTCAGGCTTACTTGGGCTTCGGCGCCATAGTTTACTTGGTAAGTATAAGGCCACTGGCGATGTATAAAGCCCTGGTTTATGCTGCTCTGGAAAGTTTTTCGCATGCGCAAACGAACTACAGTCGTGTGCAACTTTAGAAGTCTGCGGCATTTTCTCCTGAAACGCAGATGCACGAAAGCCCGCACCAATAGGCGTGCTGAGAAGTCTGACGTCATGAGCAGGGTGGCCGGTCAGTTCTTCTTCGAACATCGGCGAGTGCATGAGACGTACTGTTTCTTTAGTCGTGGTGGCGATCGGATGCCGCGCTTCGATCATCCGAGCGAGGCCTCTCCCCACTTTTTATCCGGCTATAGAATCTTGCGAAGAAAACTGACAATGAGTGATAAGTATAAGCAATTCATCGTTTAGTTGCTTTCGCGCATAGCTGAAATAAAAATAACTAAAGAACAATTGATAATTAACGTTAGCAATTTATTCCAACGCGCTTTATATTGCCACGTGGTCGTGACAGTGACTAAGACAGCAGTCGTCGGCGTGCTTGAGACGAAACCTCTTTATTTTGACGAACCTGTGCCCGGAAATGAAAGCGGCAAAGCGCAAGCAATCCAAGCTGTACCCTGATAGCGGCGAGTGCAGCGGCGGTCGTCGAGTGATCTGATCGGCGGTTACGCGCGTGGGCATTTATACATGCGCATCGAACATTCGAGTCTTATCGTTGGTGGCCGCGCTTGTTCCAGAATAAACTCAACTGCTCGCATTTTCGCGCTTTTGCCTATCAGAAGATTCTGATATAATCTGGAAGATTCCCCGACAATGCGGCGCAGTTTGCGCAAGACAGTGATTATACGTGTAACGGACCACTTACATAAAAATAGCAAAAGAAGCGCGCGTGGTAATTTTTTCGGCAAGTTCCCTCGTCATACTGAGCACGAACTTAGCTCTTTACACTTGCCTTGTGCATTTTCAGCTTCGGCAGGCCACACACAGTGGAAGTCCTACTGGACGAAGAAACTTAATATTTACACTGAGAGTAAGTAGACCTAAATATACGTTTTATTTATTTATTTCGTTAGTTAGTTAGTTAGTTAGTTAGTTAGTTAGTTAGTTAGTTAGTTAGTTAGTTAGTTAGTTAGTTAGTTAGTTAGTTAGTTAGTTAGTTAGTTAGTTTGCCCTCAAGCACTTACAGCGATAGTTATTTTGTGATGCGCCTAGCGATGTTAAGCATGACCTCTCCGTCTGTTTACATTATTCACAATGAAAATAAAAAGCGAAAATTCGGAAGCGTATTACACTCTGAAGCGCTGCAAGGTGAAAGCTTGTTGCACACATGGCGATGCATTAAGCTGCACACCCGGGGACCAGACTTCTTGCAAGCTGTAAGGATGTTCAAAGTGAGAGACACGCATTGACGTTCTTCACGTTGTCAGTCGATTACAAAGTTCCTAACCACTCTACTAAATCGTTCTACATCTCGCGTGGCTTGCACTGCTCTTCGGATCGTCCTACCTTGACCAAGCGGCGACGTCATGTGATGACGTCATCACGTGACGTGACGGTGCCGTCATAACTACGTCACCAATTTGCGTGATATGTGACGTCGGTATGACGTAACAATGTGAAGTCACAGTAGGATGCCATCAGGGACGTAGGCTATGTAGGGTTTTGTACCACTTCACTCGCCTACCGTGTTTCACTCAAGGCGCCGCTCAATGAGACATTTAAGGCTTTTGCCTACGGAAGAGATGCTGTGATTAAGAGTCTCGCCGTAGTGGGGGACTCCGTCGTAATTTCGACCGCTTGGCGATCTTTAGTATGCAATAACATCTCGGTAAACCCACGATTTTAAATTTCGCCCACTACGAAACACGGCACTCTTCGAGGAAAATCGAACCCGCGGCCTGGACCCTAGCAGCGCGACTCCTTACCTGCTAAGCTGGCATGACGACTGCAAGTCGAACGTTTTAAGAGGTGGTTCAAGCAGGCGCCAAGGATGACTTGAAGAAGCACTACTTTCTCCATATTGTGACATCATGGGGAATCAGGCACGTCAGATTGCTATAGATCAAAATGTAGACGAGCCTATTTATGGTAACATAGTGAAATATAGCGATACTCTCAATGGACGTTATTGTAAAGTGCCGCCATTAAATGGTGGCGGTCGCCAAGGTATCACCCCTAGACGGTGACACTTGCCGTCGCAATATGTCGACGCACTTCTGCCACTTTGTACACTCAGTGCTAACATGGCTTTTAGTGTGGCAGCGAAACGTTAGGGTTAATAAAACACTTGCTTATCTATACGGTCGTCTTCATTCTACGCCATGTTTCACCCAAGCTTGATTTCATGGCGTGCCACACGCTGCTATTGAGTCGACAGAGTTATAAACAAACAGGCACAAACTAAGCCTGCGTCCAAAAGACGACGTCTGCTCCTAGGATTGTTGAACGCTTTACGATGTATATTACTCATTATGGGCCACCATAGTCGTTGATAGACGCGAAGCTAGCGTTACAACGCTCAAAAACACATTCATACTGCCTTCCATTACTCATTTCTGTCTTAACTCAAACAATTTGAGACTCAGTGCTCACCCGAAATGCTCCTAATTAACCAGTACATTAACGTGTTATCTTTGTATTACTTAGGACCATGAAAGGTGGCTGCCTTTGACTTTGATTGTCTTCATCGTGGTGGACGTAAGTAAACATGTCACACTTCAAATACGCTGCATATTTTTCATGCGGGTTTTCTAAAAAAATGGTTCTCCTTTTTTTAGATACAGCTACGAATTCAATGCACAAGTTGCACCACCAATATAGCATTGCCGTCTGCTGCTAATCTAGAATAAATTTAGCTGGCTATGTGAAGCGTACGCATCCTGAAGAAAAAAATTGTAGCGCAAAGCAACACACGGACAGACAGAGGGGACGGGACTGGCGCTATTTTTTTTTCTCTTTGAGGTCATGGAGCATACTTTCGAGAGGTTGCATGGAGCCGTGAACACGACATTGACATTGTACTTTGAGAGTGCTTTTTTCAGGTTGCGTGAGATACGGTGTACGTACGGTGTAGCTATCGTGGGTTGCCGTTCACGCTCATTAGAGTAATGGTTTTCAGGCCCTTTGCGCTTCTTCAGAAGGGACTCGCAAAAACTTGAAACCATCAAAGCAGGGAAATTTGAGACGTTAAGGCGGACAATTTGCAGTTGAAAACTAGCATGCATTTGATGCTGGCAGGATTTTTCTAGTGAAGCCCTCAGACAAGCCGTGGCGATACCTCTCTTAACAAGTTTCGAGTGGGCACTGTCATAGGGCAACAGACATTTCTTAGTTCTGGGATTATACATCGAGCAATGTGCTTGCTCGTCACGGACAGGTTTAAATCAAGGAACTGAATGCTGTCGTCCTCTTCCATTTCCCTACTGAACCGAAGCCCTTCACCTGCATTGTCATATGCTTGCTGTATGTCTGAAACAACTAGATCCGGAACAGTGCTACCTTCGCAATTTGAGATGACCAGGTAGTCATCCACATATATGTAGGCCTTAGTGACGTTAACTTTTTCTACTTCTGCAGCCAAGCGCGTGTCAACAGCTGACGAGAAGATGTCACATAACACAGGAGCCACGGACGAGCCTGTGGAGATGCCCAATGTTTGTATACAGTACTGCTCATTAAAGCTAATGGCCGTTGAGTCTAGGTAGAACTCAAGTAAGGTGATAACGTTATCACAGCTTACCCCCGTGGCATTCCGGAACATGACTTCACTATTTTCGTTGATTAAATCCCGCACAGCACGACACAAGCCTCCGTGAGGAGTGGAATAAAAACTTCTTCGAGATCCATTGAAAACCCATGCGTGCCAGTCACTTTTCCATCAAGTAGGTCCTTGACTATTTCTTGAGAGCTTCGCACTAGGAAAGGGTCTTTGATATTTGAGTGAACTTAGGTGCTTCTGTAGATAGCGTCGAGGAGGCCTTGCCAGGATCCTTTCCCTGTAACAATGGTTCTGAATGGGCAATCAACCTTGTGGGTTTTCCGGCAAAGAATGCTTCTAAGGTGTCGGTGGCTGCTTTTTCGACTTTCTTCCGAAGGCATTCCAGGTTGAGGTCCTTGAGCATTCTGACAACCTTCCTTTTTTAACCTTTGGTTTAAAACTGCAAGATTTGAAGTTTTTTCCACGGCACTTAAGGCTTTTTTATTGAACTTTCGTTTGTCCATGACGACAAAACCTCCTTCTTTGTCGGCTTGGAGTATGGCTAGATTGCACTGTTCCAGTGTTTCAACCACATACTTGAAGGGAGGTTTCTTCGGTGGCTGAGAGCCTGCTCTTGAGAGAACACAATTTACAGCATCGCCGGTAGCTCGGTCCCGTTCTCGAACGTCTGTGCGAAAGGCTGCTCGGCTGGAGCTGGCCTGCCGGCTCGTAGCTGTACTTCTGTCCGTTGTCCAAGATACGGCGGGCACTGTCCGGTATACTGCAGTCACCAATGACGGTTACACTATTGGCAGCCGTGCTTTCATACTTCGGCCTTGGCGGAAGGCTAACTCGCGCACGATGCCAAAGGAGTTCCTTTGTCCGGGCTGCAAGCTTCTTGAACTCACTGAAGCGCCTGTCAGTCGAAGACTGATGCATTTCTTCTGCGAGAATGACGCGAAGGTGGTCATAGAATAAGCGCACCTGCCGTGAGTACTCCGCCTAGAGGATTTTTATCATCCTGCGTTTATGTCCCCATGAAGGGCTGACGAAACTGAACAAGGCTTGCACTTCGTAAGGGACGAGCTTGCGTTTAAGACAGAAAGCAAGAATCCGTGATTAGCATGTGGCCACAGAAATGAGATTGACGAGTGTAATGGCCCTGCCATTCTTGGCTTGTTGTGACAAAAAAGAGCCCAGTGTAGGAGAAATATGACTTAGCAAAACGGTTTGTTGTTCTAGTTGGTCCATGACTTCTGAAGGAAACAACTGCAGCGCAAAGCAACACACGGACACAGAGATGACAGTACTGGCGCTGGTTTGATTCATCTGTCTGTCCGTGTGTTGCTTTGGGCTACAATTGTTTTCCTTCAGAAGTCATGAACCAACTAGCCCAACAAGACGATTTGCTAAGTCGTACGCATCCATTTAGAAACAAGCATTTATTGCAATATTCTTTATTATTTTTCGGCAACAACACTCGAGTAACAAGAATATGTGGATAACGCTTTATGGGTGATCATGGCGCCTCTGCATGTCCGTACATGTGGTGTTGATGTAATTGCGCATTCAGAGACACACTATTCAGTGAATGGTGTCACTGCGCTCAAGGACGATGTAAAACTGTAATATCTTAAACCTAAGCCATATATAACGAACCTACTAATATGCTTCTACGGATTGGTTCATTCAGCACGATCAACTGCGCTTGCAGTGAATTTGAAATGACTTTCGTGATGGTGTCATTGAAAGCATAAAAGTAAACGGTAAACTTCGTGTATGCCTCGACCCGTAAATTTCCAGCGATTCTTAAAATAGCGTGGTTGCAATCATCGGCTTACACACCAACGCCCCGTGCAGACGCCTTGAGTTTCATGTACACGCACTTTGCGGTTTTCTCTGAGGTAGTTACTTTACTTAGGGATAGGTGAGTAAGTTTCACGTGTTTTGTGTACATGATGATTCGCTTTATCCACTTTGGTTACACCTAGATACGACTATAAAGAAAGAATGCGTAAATCACTGTTTTCAATGCATTTTCATGGGAGTATCATGACTGCTGAATCTAATAAAACGGTGCAAACACATTTATATACGTCAAAACGTGATGCGTACATTAAAAAAACAAAAACAAACATGGTTGATCCCTCCATCATAGTTAGTTAAATTGGGTTTAATGGCGCAAAAGCAACTGAGGCTAAGCTGCGCCCGACACAGGGTGTTTTGTAGTAATCAGGACATTATATGTAATTCTAAAGCATATGTAAGAAGCCGCTGTCTTTTAGGAAATCAATGACATTTGACAGGGGAACCAGTGCATCATCTCCTAGAATGAGACTCGGGTGCATAGGTATCTCATGTTTGTATAGTTGTCTGAAGTACTTTTTTCTTTCTGTTTCGCCATGTGGGCACGTGATAAGGATATGTACAACTGTCAATGGCTGCTGGCATTTTTCACATTGCGGCATGTCTTCCTTTCTAAGCAAAAAGTTGTGTGTGAGGTGAGTGTGCCCAATTCGAAGTCTGCATAGAATAACCTCAATGAACCGTTGTTGATGATAGCACGTCTTCCATTCGCCTATTGTGGGCTTCACCAGATGAAGCTTATTAGTTGTACAGGAGTCCCACTGTTGCTGCCATTTTGATAACACCGCTAAGCGGACAGCACGCTGGCTATCTTTGTAGGGAATATTTATGTTTTTAATGGCTTTTTGTGCTGCTAGAGATGCACATTCGTCTGCCTTTTCATTGCCTGGGATCCCTACGTGACTTGGGACCCAGCAAAAACGGATGGTCACACCAATACTGTTTAGAACAATCATGTTTAAAATATCACCGATTAACGGTTCACAATCAGACTTTAGATTTAGCGCCTGTAGTGCACTTAATGAATCAATGTATATGACTGCTTTTTTGTGTTTACCTGTGATGATTTTTTGCACTGCTTCCCGTAGGGCGTAGACTTCGGCGCTGAAAATGGACATGATATGAGGCACTCTAATGCTGATAGCACTTTCCTCAATCACAACTCCGACTCCGACGTGGTTTTTAGTTTTCGAGCAATCCGTGTATACCTCGGTATAATCTTTGTATTTATCCTGAAGTGCGCGGAATTCCTGAGTTAGGTGCTCTTGTGCGGTGTCTTTTTTCTTCAGACGAGCCAGTGAAAGATCACAAAGCTACGTCAGATCGGACCACGGCGGCAGTCTCGGCGGTTTCTTGGTGATATTTATAGCATCATTAGAAATGTCATATGCGTGGCAGTGCTCTTCGAAACGTAGAATGAGTGGTTTGATGGAGTGTGGTTTGTTAGAGTAGTGTAAGCGTGAGTAGCAATTCGTGGTAATGTCATGGCATATGTGTTGAGGTAGTGACCTGATTCTTAAAACATATGAGACGGTTAAAAATACTCGACGCTGGCTTAGCGGAGGTTCATTGCAGTCTACGTATAAACTCTGCACAGGGGATGTTCTATAGGCGCCATTGGATAGACACAGACCGAGATTGTGTACGGGGTCCAGGCGCCGAATGTATGACTCTCTTGCCGAGCCGTAAACAACGCACCCGTAATCTAGAATACTGCGTACTACCGAACGATAAATCCTCAGTAGGCATATCCGATCAGAACCCCAGTGCTTATGCGATAAGACTTTTAATATATTAAGCGCTTTGTGTGCCTTGATTTTCAGTGCATTTTTGTGAGCCACAAAATTCAGTTTTTTGTCCAATGTGACGCCTAGGAATTTGTGTTCATGTTTTATCGTGATTGCAATGCTGTTTAATGTCATAACTGGGTCAGGGTGTAATCCTCTTTTTAGCGTAAACAGAACAGCGACAGTTTTCTGTGGTGAGAATCGGAAGCCATTTTTGTCCGCCTAGAGCACCAGTTTATTTATGGTAACTTGAAGTTGCCTCTCGCAGGTTGATAGGCTCGACGCACGGGAAGCGATTTGGAGGTCGTCAACGTATAGAGAGTACATAACTGTGGGTGGTATGACCTCGTTAATAGTATTCATTTTGACTATAAATAGAGTTGTGCTAAGAATGCAGCCTTGAGGCACGCCGTTTTCCTGGACAAATGTGCGTGAAAGTACAGTACCCAACCGCACCTGAAATGTTCTGTTAGTCATGAAATCGGATAGGCAGTTCAGCATTTTACCACGAACGCCTATGTTAGCGAGGTCTTGAAGAATGCCGAATCTCCACGTCGTATCATAGGCCTTCTCCAGGTCGAAAAAAACCGCGAGACAGTGTTGCTTGTATCGAAACGCCTCTCGTATTTCATGCTCCAGTCTGACAAAATGATCAGTAGTTGAACATCCTTTTCTATATCCACATTGATGTTTGTTTATCAGATCTCTTGAGTATAGGATGAAAGACAATCTGCAGTTTATGATGCTCTCATAAGTTTTTGCCAAGCAGCTGGTTAGGGCAATCGGCCTGTAGCTGCTCGGCGACGTAGGGGGTTTACCAGCTTTTAGAAAGGGAACTACTATTGCATTTTTCCATCGTTCTGGCATTTTTCCATATTGCCATATCATGTTGAAAAATGTCAGTAAAGCTTCTTTGGATATTTCGGAGAGATGTTCTAGCATTGAATAGTGTATGCGATCAGGTCCCACAGCCGTTTTTTTGCCATTTGAGAGTACGATCTTTAGTTCCTGTAATGTTAGGGGTTTATTGTAAGCTTCATGTGAAGTACCAGTGAGAGGCAGTTTCTGCTTCCCTGCAGACTGTTTGTGTTTCAGGAATGTATCCGAGTAGTTGGCTGAGCTGGAGATGTTGTAAAAGTGTTGCCCTAAGATGTCTGCCTGCTCTTGTATTGTTGTTTGGGTGTCTGGACTTGTAAGAATGGGTATGGTATAGGATGAATAGTCGCCTCCGAACTTTCTCAGCTGCTCCCATATTATTTTAGATGTGACTGTGCTATTGATAGAGGATATGTATTCCTGCCATGATGTTTTTTCGGCCTCCCTCCGGATATATCGGGCTTTGGCTTTAGCCTGCTTGAAGTTCACGAGGTTGCTGTAAGTGGGGTACCTCCTCAGGATGCCCCAGGCTTTATTTTGTAGTTTCTTTGACTCGCTACATTCCCTTGTCCACCAGGCATTTCGCTTTTTTCGGACATGACTTGATGACCGCGGTACTGCTATTTCTGCGGCTGCTATTATGATTTCTGTGATTTTATCGTTTGTGTCATCAATGCTCATTTCTGGCGAAAATATATCTTCTAGTTTTGCAATCTCCTGAAATAGGGGCCAGTCTGCAAGATTGATCAGCCAACGGCGTGGTTTCGAGGTGAGGGTGGGGAGTGTCGATGGCAATTTTATCATCGCCGGTAAATGATCGCTACCGTATGAAGATTCCAGGACTTCCCATTTAAAATCGTTAAAAATTGATGGCGAGCAAAATGCTAAATCGAGGCAATTAAACTTGCGAGTACTCGATGAAAAGTATGTTGGTGTACCAGAGTTTAGAAGACATATGCTGTTTGACAAAATGAAATCTTCAATGATTTGTCCTTTCTGGTCTGTTTTATCATTGTCCCATAGCGTACTGTGAGCGTTATAATCCCCTGCTAAGACAAATGGTTCTGGTAGTTGCGCTGTTAAATCCTCGAGTTCTCGCACAGTTATATGCTCGTGCGGGGGAATATAAATAGAGCAGATGGACAAGGTTTTGTGTGCGATGATTTCAACTGCGACAGCCTCAAAAGAGGTGTTTAATGTGATGGCTCGGGTGGGAGAGCCGCTTTTTACTACGATGGCGACTCCTCCCGATAGTCGGTTGGCATGTTCACGGTCTTTTCGAAATACACTAAAACCTTTCAGGAAATTAGTGTTTTTGGACCCAGATTTGTTTCCTGGAGACAGAATGCTACAGGTGAGTATGTATTCATAATGTGCCTAATGTCACCTAGATTGTGGATGAGGTCTCTACAATTCCACTGTGTGATAAAAGCAATAGTGATGAAAATAGGAAAAAAACTAAAGCGATCAGGTTTAGATGAGCAGTTGGTGTCAATATATAAAGGTGACCTGTGTTGGTGACATATTTATTGCCTAGCGAGATCAGTAACTATTCAGGTTACCGGTCTCTTTTTTGTGTGTTCAGGGTGATTTTTTCTTTTTTAGTGCGCTCCGAAGAACGCTGGTCTTTCGGCGTTGATGACGCCATGGTTTTTCCATCGACCTCCATAGCCTTCTCAGAGGCACTGGAGGATCGAGGGCTTGGCCCGGAGACGCGCGTCTCGGGCCTTGGTGTCCGGTTAAGTCGCGGGCCCTGTGCAGACAGCGTCTGTAGGCTCGCCTTTGATGATGATGGAGCAGCACTGGCTGCTACCACCACGGGGGCAGGTGCAGCTGCTACGGGCCCACGGGCGGTGACCGCTGCATGCTCCTGAAGCTGTTGTGGTGCTGCCCCCTGCCGCACCACGCTGGCAAAACTTCTCTGAGGCAAGACTCCAAGCCTCTTCCTTGCATCAAAAAATGAAATTTTCTCTTTCACAGTCAGCGCAATTACCTCTTTTTCTCTCTTCCAAAAAGGGCATGATCTAGAATAGGCTGGATGGTCGCCTTTGCAGTTCACGCAGCAGGGGGATTCCTGACACTTATCAGCTGAGTGGCCATTGGCGCTGCACTTGGCGCATGCCTCCTTGCCTCTACATGATTGTGATGCATGGCCGAACCTTTGGCACTTGAAGCAGCGCCTTGGGTTCGGTATGTATGGTCTGACATTGATCTTAAGATATCCTGCGTCCAGAGAGCTGGGGAGAGTGCTTGTCCCAAATGTTAGGATGATGTGTTTAGTTGGGAGTTGTTCATTGTTTCGTCTCATTGTTATTCTTTGAACCTTTATGACATTTTGGTTTTGGAAACCCTCAAGGAGTTCCTCGTCACTGAGGTTCAGGAAGTCTTCTTCGGAGATAACGCCCCTACAGGTGTTCAGCGAACGATGGGCGGTAATTGTGATATCAGTGTTGCCGATGCTGACTAGATCATATAGCCTTTCTATTTGTTCTTTCTTTTTCAGTTCAATTAGAAGATCTCCGCTGCTCATTTTGGATGCTTTGTATTCTTTACCAATAGCTTCTCCAAGAGATTTCGCCACCAGGAATGGGGACAGTTTACGCAAGCTTGATGTTCCTTCACTGTGCAAGACGTGGAAACGAGGAAAGTTGTCATAGTCGGTACGGAGTTCAAAGTGGAAATGTGCTTCGGTGTGACCTCTTTTTACAGGCCGATCTGGAAGATGAGGGAAAGCGTCTGCCATTGGATGGTTTCGAAATTCGGCGACGGTGGTAGCCACTCACCACCGAGCCCAACATGGGGCCGCTACAGGTTTCGAGAACCTGCAGACGCCAGCTATACACCGTCGCTATAACCAAATATTCATACCCAAGACTGGATATGATACACAAGGTTAACCCTCGCCGCCTGGAAAATTGGAAGTGAATAGAAGAGAGGAGAGGACAGGAAAGATTAAAAAGTAATAGAGAAAGACGAAGATGTGGGGGGGAGAAAGAGATAGGAAAAGGCGACTGCCGATTCCCCCTGGGTGGGTCAGCCCAGGGGTGCCGTCTACGTGAAGCCGGGGCCAAAGGGGTGTGTTGCCTCTGCCGGGGGGCCTTAAAGGTCCAATCACCCGGCGTCGGCTCAACCCCCAGGATCCCCTTTTCCCCGGACACGGCAAAGCCACGCACGGCTAGGCGTGGGAGGGGGTCGAAACCCCCCCCCCCCGTTAGCTCGGGTCCGTGGTGTCGCTACACACCAAACGCCTGCTTCGCAGACGACCCTGCGGGGCCCTCCATCATAGGAATCGGTATAACACGAAAGTAAAACGTGTCCAGACAGAAGTAATTGATTGCTTACTGTCCATTGATAAAAGAGAGCTTGCACAATGTCTATTGGTGTTTGGCTCCTATATCAGCGTTTAACGTGGACGCACCCACGGTGACGCTTCGTGGCACATTTTCATCCCGGCGACTAACGCTCATGATGAATGATTAAGCAAACCTTTGTGGTAGCTGCAGTAGATAACTGTGAAAGCGCGATAAGTGGAAGCGGTGTGACAGCCAGAATAGCGTCGGTAATTGGACGGAGAACTTGAGCTCAGGTCGCTATCCCTAGAACACCACGACCGGACTAGGAGGAAATGCTGCGCGCGTCGTGTCTCCCCTCTATCCTGGCCGCTATTTTTTCTCGCGGCAAGCGTAAGCAGGAACGCGGTGTTACAGCCAGCCGAGGCAGGCCAAGGGAGGCGCGCGTTGCAGATCTATTCTTAATATGGATGGACGCTGTGAGCGAGGCAGAGGCTTGGGCTAATGTCGCCACCTCGCGGTGTTTTAAGGTGTAGGCAAAATTGCACTTCTTCTATTGAAAACTCGGCAAATGGGACGAGCGCTTAGCAACGACTCTTTGCAGGAGTTAATCGCGGAGGCCACGGTCATGATGCATTACTTCACTTTACCGTCCCCTGACTCCGACGCCACCCCGCAGGCCAAAAACACTGCGAGAGGGAAGTGTTAGATATAAAGACACGTTTGTCAACACTCCAGGCTGTGTGACTGCGTGGCGCAGTGCGCGCGCGTGCCTTCTGAAGCAAAGAAATGGAAACAGAAAACAGATGAACCGAAGAATGAGGAGGCAAAGAAGTAGAGAGAGAGAGAGAGTGGAAGAGCGAAGTAGACAGACAGATACAAAGCAAGAGTAAAAAAGGGGGGGGGGGGGCATGGCGCAGTGGATGCGTGCCCGGCATCTCTTGTCGCCGACCGAGGGGTCGTGGGTTCGACTCCCGGTGACGGAACGCTTTTTCTTTACAATCTGATTGTGTGCGCTTTTTTCATGTCATTTCCGTGACAGAAATATGTCGCTGAAACCTTGGTGGAACACGGCGTAAAACACTTTCGCGTTGAAAAACCGCCAAGCCTGCGCGGAAAGCTCAGCAAAGTCAGAGCGAAAGCTGCAGGAGAGGCATCTTTAGAGCCCGTTGTCAAGTCTCTTAGAGCTACTAATACAAGTACACATGCAAGGTACCCATTACGCCATAAGTCATCATTTTTGTGGAGTTGGGAAGCACCCACTTCGGCATTACTCGTCATTCTGCGGAGAAACAGGTACCAGATACACACCATTAAGGCATTGTGTGCATTTAGTTGATGCGGCGGCTGATGTTGATGAAAAATTATGGCTGAGCCTTTTGTGATGGGTTGCAAATTTAAACGACCCACTAGTTACGTAATTCGCATTGTGTGACGCCCAATCATTATTTCACTCTCCCACCACGCTATATGACATATGTTAACGTGAGAAAGAGAGAGAGGGAAATAACTTTATTGAGACCCTGAGCAATGGGATCATGGGGGCCTTATGAGCTTCCTTGGCAACTAATTCAAATACACTTACGAGCGATCCACTACGCTATAAAATTGATCATTATTTTTGTGAAGTAGAGAAGCAGTCACTATATCAATTTTCGTAATTGTACGGAGTACCACACGGACTACGGCTAGACGGAGGAAGCCTTTACTAATATCTTCACGAACCACGACTGGTTTGATCAACTCCGTGCTGTCCAGAAGGCCCACGATGCGGCGGTCAGGTTTGGCCTCCCTGTCGCAACGTGGGAGCGGCCCGCAGTCTTGTCCTTATAAAAACGGGGTGAAGATTCTTCCGGACCCGAATAAAGTTATCTATCTATCTATCTATCTATCTATCTATCTATCTATCTATCTATCTATCTATCTATCTATCTATCTATCTATCTATCTATCTATCTATCTATCTATCTATCTATCTATCTATCTATCTATCTATCTATCTATCTATCTATCTATCTATCTATCTATCTATCTATCTATCTATCTATCTATCTATCTAAGGCGAACCCTGGTACCCGCTACACATCTGTGAGGCATTAGGTGCACTTTGCTGATGCTGTCCCTGATGAAAATGAAGAATTTTGCTGAGCCCTTTGTATTGTATAGAAGCATTCAACGACTCACTCGCTGCGCAATTCGCATTGTCGGACGCCTGGTTACAGAATTAGCTTTGTGTGACGCCTGGCTGTTATTTTACTCTTCTACCAAGCTGTATTAGATATGTTGATGTGGTTCCTTCGCGACATGAAGCCTGTATAGGGCCTTTTGGCAAAGCAGTTTCAAGCACCGGCACGGCTCTAACACAAAATCACATGCCACAATCCGCCCAAGCACACTCCTGATCACTGCCTGCAGTTTAACGCTCAGTGCCTACCGTAGAAACACCACGCATCCAGCCGATGCGCCAACTGTGCCATTAATGAAGGAGTATGAGTGTCCTCCTTAGTCTCAGTATGGCCCTTTCGTTTTTCGCTTGTTGATCTCTCTCCCTTTCTCGCAACCAGGGCTTGTATTGTAGATAGCGTTTCCTTTTGTGTTTGTTAGATATCAAAAAACAGGCAATAAAGAAAAAAAAAACCAGCATGGCTCTGAGGTAGAACACTGGTCTCCTACGCAGATGGCCCAGTTTGGAACCCCATTTCATCCTGGACATTTTTTTTCTTATTTCGCGCGATAACGTGTTACGGACATCGGCGACGGCGGCGGCGTACAAGTACTGCGCCAGAAACGGCCGTTGTTGGGATCTCACAACAGCTTTCGCTGTAAAATCTATAGCAGAACTCGTTGCGTGCCTATTGTAGTAAACTAGCCCCTCCTATATTTTTTAATGCCATTCATATGAGCCCAACCCAGCCATTCACCACCCTCTCCTCTCGTTCTGTTCTGCTTTCCCCCGTCGGCTAGCCTTCGCGCCTGCTTTGAGTTCATCTGGGATAGTATCCTTTAGGTGGCGCCCCAAGATGCAAATCAGTGGCGGTAATTTTTTGTCCAATTGTGTTCGGATCCATGGGGCCACGTGTTGCACCCTTCATGATCACTATGCTGGTTGTCACGCTGGCTATCTAAGAGACGCTTTGTTTTGAGATGGCGCGTCTCCGTACGCGGCGAAATGCGGGCCACCAACGTAGCGAGCCTCCCTACACCAACGTATACCAACGGGGACGCGTCACTGCGATGCTGCAGCATGCACTGGCTCTAAGATATTGCTACGTAGCTAACCCATCAAGAGCCAGACATTCTGCGTACAGAAGACGACAAAGGGGACTGGCCTGAATGTCTGCTGTGGGTGCTGTCCTCCATCTTGCTCGATGCTGTGCACATCAGTGTAAATACACTTGTAAATAGTCACGCCTCGTGTCATTTTCCGTAACATCTTTGTGGTGGAGGCGCTGGTTGTTCCCTGTACCCATCACGAAGCTCCGCAACGGCCGTATCATCGCGGGTCCGACCATGTCACAAGTTGACGGAACATCGTCTTCACCGCCTGCCCCTCCCGTGGCTTCTACCTACGTAGTCCTGCCTCCTGCTCGTGATCCTGGCGTATTTTCCGGACAGGATGGCGTTGACATTGACAAATGGATCAACTTGTATGAACGGATCAGCGCCAGCTATAGGTGGGACCCGACCCTTATGCTCGCCAACGTACTTTTCTACCTTGATGGCCCACCGCGGGTGTGGTTCGAGACGCACGAAGCAGACATTACGAGCTGGGAATCTTTCAAAGAGAAGATCCGCGACCTTTTTGGCAACACCGCTGGACGGCAGATGGCTGCGCGGAATCAACTGGCAACCCGAGCACAGACCTCTACCGAATCGTACGTCGCGTACATTCACGACATCATCGCCCTTTGTCGCCAGGTTGATGAGCACATGCCTGAGTCGGAGAAGGTATCGCATGTGCTAAAGGAATCGCAGACGATGCCTTCAACCTGCTTGTTTACACCAACGTTGCCACCGTCGACTCAATCATCAAAGAGTGCCGACGGTTTGAACAAGCCAAGAGCCGCCGTATAACTCAGAGGTTTACGCGGCTTCCCAACACGGCCGCAACCTCATCTTGTGAAGCCGCTCGCCAGCCGCCCACCTATGACAACGTCACACGCATTGTTCGTCGGGAGATTGAAGCTGCCTGTCCTGCTCCCATCCAACCACCAGTTTTCACAACACACACCACTGACCCTTCACAGCCATCGGTGGCCTTCATTCAAGCTGTGGTCAGGCAAGAGTTTGCAAACCTCGGTCTTCCATCCGCATGTCCCCTGACTCGCCCTGGAGTAAGGCCTTACTCCCCAGGCAACGCTCGCCGATCCTCTCCTACATTGCCCCTCCGCAACCCTACAGAATGGCGAACACCCGATGACCAGCCTATCTGCTTTTACTGTCACCAGCCAGGGCACGTTTCTCGCTATTGCCGTCGCCGTTGGTCAAACCCACCACGCCAGACCTACCCTACCTACATGCGCCCTACCACTTCTACACGTTCAGCCGCTGCACCCTCCAATGTCTACTCGTCCTCTCACGAACCTCTCACCAATGACGCCACTTCGCCCGTTCGCCGCTACTCCCGCTCGCCGTCCCCGCAACGCCGCCAATCCCGCTCTCCGCAGCCCCGACGCTTTTCCTCGCCGACCTTCTCTGGACGCTCGCAGCAGGAAAACTAGATATTGCAGCTTATGGAGGTGAAGCTGCAATACCATCGACGCCTGCAAATCCTCTACTGACGCTCCCCACACACCACAGCCTGCTTGAAGTAAAAGTCGACAATGTTCCTGTGACCGCCCTCGTTGACACAGGCGCGCACCTGTCTATTATGAGCGCTCCTCTACGCCGCCGTTTGCAGAAGATTATGACGCCGTCCACGACACAGGCAATACGTGTTGCCGATGACAGTACTGTGGAAGTCATCGGAATGTGCACTGCTCGTGTCAGCATTGCCGGTCGTCACCCCGTCGTCCTTTTCGCCGTTCTGGCTCGTTGCCCTCATGACCTCATACTTGGCCTTGATTTCCTTTCGGCACACTCGGCCTTAATTGACTGTTCTTCTGGCACGCTCAGCCTCGATCTTCCTCTTCTCGCCGATACCTGTGAAAAGCCCGTCAGCCGCTTGAGCCCAACCTCTTTTGTTCGCCTGCCACCTCGAGCAGTGACGCACGTCTGTTTGTCATCGACCCCTCCAGTTCCCGATGGCGACTACATCGTTACACCTATAACTGACGCACGACTGACGCGCAATATTACTGTGCCGCATACCATCGCCACTATAGTGGACAACTCCGTCTTCCTTCCGCTCCTCAATTTTGGCCTCATTCCCCAAGTGTTGCCCTACCAGATGTCGCTAGCCCAACTCACTGCTATAACCGACGACGATGACATCAACGTTGTCGCCGTAACTGCTCCGGACCAAGCTGAAGTCTCACGGTTACCCGGTTCTGACGACGCCATTTTTCGAAACATGATTGGATCAGACCTGTCGCCTGATCAGGCCGACGCCCTCTCACAGGTTTTGGCCTCCTATAGTGACATTTTCGATATTCATGATCGTCCCTTGGGCCAGACTAAGATTGTCACTCACCGAATTAACACAGGTGACTCTGCGCCCATCCACCGTCGGCCTTACCGCGTGTCTGCATCAGAGCGAGCAGTGATTCAAAAAGAAGTGGCCAAAATGCTAGCGAAAGACATAATCGAACCATCGTCTAGTCCTTGGGCCTCCCCCGTGGTATTAGTAAAGAAGAAAGACGGCTCCTGGCGTTTCTGCATTGATTATCGGCACCTCAACAAAATTACGAAGAAAGACGTGTATCCTCTTCCACGTATTGACGACGCACTCGACTGTCTCCATGGCGCCACCTTCTTTTCATCTCTCGACCTCCGATCTGGCTACTGGCAAATTGCTGTAGACGACATGGATCGTGAGAAGACCGCCTTCGTTACCCCTGACGGTCTTTACCAATTCAAGGTCATGCCCTTCGGTCTTTGCAACGCTCCAGCAACCTTCGAGAGAATGATGGTCACGCTGCTTCAAGGATTTAAATGGTCGACGTGCTTGTGTTACTTGGACGACGTGATCATCTTCTCACCCACTTTCGCCACACACCTTGAACGCCTTTCGACCATTCTATCAATATTCCGACAAGCTGGCCTCCAGCTCAATTCCTCGAAGTGCCACTTCGGTCTTCGTCAAATTGCTGTGTTGGGCCACCTCGTTGACGCTTCCGGTGTACGACCAGACCCGGCCAAAGTCCGCGCTGTAACGAACTTCCCCGTTCCTCGCTCTGTCCATGATGTTCGCAGTTTTGTGGGCCTGTGCTCGTACTTCCGCCGTTTCGTGAAAAACTTCGCGGCACTCGCACGCCCACTCACTGACCTTCTGAAACAAGACGTCCCGTTTTGTTGGGGTCCTCTCCAAGCTGACGCCTTTTCTCAGCTAATCACCGCACTAACGACACCACCTATTCTTGCACATTTTGACCCAGATGCTCCTACAGAAGTGCGCACAGACGCTAGTGGTCACGGCATCGGTGCAGTATTGGCCCAAACTCAGCGGGGCACTGATCGTGTTATTGCATACGCAAGTCGGCTCCTCTCGAAGTCTGAACGCAACTACTCTATAACAGAACGGGAATGCCTTGCCCTTGTCTGGGCGGTTTCAAAATTCCGCCCTTACTTGTATGGCCGCCCATTCCGTGTCGTAACAGATCATCACGCGCTCTGTTGGCTTTCTTCACTGAAGGACCCTACTGGACGACTTGGCCGGTGGGCGCTACGTCTTCAGGAGTACTCCTACTCAGTTGCCTACAAGTCTGGACGCCTCCATCTGGACGCCGATTGCTTGTCTCGTTACCCTGTTGAAAAGCCAGACGGATCGGTCATCCAGCCTAGCCCCAGCGTCATGTCCATGTCTCAGTTTCTTCAGATTGGGGAAGAACAACGTCGCGATGCTTCCTTGCGATCACTCATTAGCCGTCTCGAATCTGCCCCTAACGACGCGTCACTCCGCATGTTCGTCCTCGTGAATGGCACGCTGTACCGTCGTAGCGTTCTGCCCGATGGCCCCGAGTTCCTTCTCGTCGTGCCTAAACATTTGCGTTCAACGGTCCTGCATGAGCTTCACGACGAGCCCACTGCCGGCCACCTGGGCATATCTCGCACGTACGACCGTGTCCGGCGCCGCTTCTTTTGGCGCGGTCTCGCCCGGTCCGTTCGACGTTACGTGGCCTCCTGTGATAAATGCCAACGTCGGAAGCGTCCTGCCGCACCCCCTGCTGGACTCCTTCACCCGGTCTCCATCCCTACCGAACCTTTCTTCCGTGTTGGTGTAGACCTTCTCGGCCCTTTTCCTGAGTCCAACTCTGGCAACAAGTGGGTCGCCGTTGCTATAGACCATGCGACCAGGTACGCCATCACTCGAGCGCTCCCCACCAGCACTGCTACTGACGTTGCCGACTTTCTGCTCCACGACGTCATTCTACACCATGGCGCTCCTCGTCAACTGCTCACCGATCGTGGCCGCGCATTTTTGTCACGAGTCATTGACGATCTTTTACGCTCTTCCTCAACGCAGCACAAGTTGACCACTTCCTACCATCCCCAAACAAATGGCCTCACCGAGCGCCTAAATCGCACTCTCACGGACATGCTCTCCATGTATGTCTCATCTGACCACCATGACTGGGACCTGGCGCTACCTCACGTGACCTTCGCTTACAATTCATCGCGTCATGATACCGCCGGTTACTCACCTTTTTATATGCTCTATGGCCGTGATCCGACGTTACCACTGGACACCCTACTTCCGGCTACTACATCTACGCCGAGCGAATACGCACGGGATGCTATCGCTCGTGCCGACCACGCGCGTCAGATAGCCAGCTCTAGGCTGTCGGCTTCACAAGCAGCTCAGAAGACCCTTTACGACAGCAGGCATGTCGACGTTCGTTTCTCGCCTGGTTCCCTAGTTCTCCTGTGGTGCCCGGTTCGTCGTGTTGGCCTGTCCGAGAAGTTGTTATCCCGCTACATGGGTCCGTACCGTATCGTCCGCCAGGTAACGGACGTCACCTACGAGATCGTTCCCGTTTCCGAGACTAGCCAGCCCGCAAACACGCCCAGTGACGTAGTGCACGTCAGTCGGCTAAAACAATACCGCCCTCCTTCTGAAGAACATGGTTAAAGCGCACCGAGACGGCGCTTTTACCGCCGGGGGTAATGCTACGTAGCTAACCCATCAAGAGCCAGACATTCTGCGTACAGAAGACGACAAAGAGGACTGGCCTGGCTGTCTGCTGTGGGTGCTGTCCTCCATCTTGCTCGATGCTGTGCACATCAGTGTAAATACACTTGTAAATAGTCACGCCTCGTGTCATTTTCCGTAACAATATGTCACACGAGCGCTGTGAAACGGCGGCGCCTAGGGTACCTCAATACGCGCTTTCCACGCACATCGAGGCACACTAGCGGCGGCACTGCTACGAACTAGAAATGAAGGAGTGGGAAGGAACGTGCTTTCATTTTCTTTTCAAAACATGTTTCTTCAGTATGTATTTGCGCGACTCACCGCCACAATGTAACGCGGGGATAAAGCACCTCAAGCTGTCTTATTGCATCGCTTACCTTGGCCACCGCCACTGCTTGATTTTTCGCAATGCAGAAAAATTAAAAAAAAAACAAAAAAGTCACAGTTTCGCCGCAACGGCGAAGCAATGAATGAGATAAAAACAAATTAAAATATCCCATGAAGAACGGCAAGCAGCTCGATACTTGCAGCGCGCCGCTCAAGCGCAAATGACGCAGGAAAAGAACGCACAGAGGAGGAGCGCGAACTAACAACGGTCACAGCTCTACACTCGCAGTGCGCTGGTCAAACACAAGGAATAAGGCTCAAAAATAACGCACAGGCATACAGAGGACGTGCGCGAGCAAAGAAATGTCACAGTTGTTACTTCTTCGTACTTGAGCAGCGCGCTACAATCCAACATTCTTACATACTTTTTTCCTGAAACGCGCTACGCGTAGAAAGGGCAGTTTTCACACTGAAGCAAAATGAAGGAGCGTTGCTTTAAAACGCGGCTTTCGCGCAATCTCGCTGGTGAAACTGCAAACGCTGAAGCACCTCTGTGCTCCGCTTATCGTCTGCGGTAAATCGCGTATACAAATAGCTCGCCGTTTGTGTTGTTAAGAACGGAGCACTAACGTGGGCTAGTTCTCTAACACGCTGCGCTGTGGAGCAAGTGGTCGCGGGTTCGAATACCGGTGGCGTGCTTCGATTTTTTTTCTGATTGCTTTGTCCATCTGGCTGTTACCTATGTATAAATACATATACATATCGAGGGCATGACGATAACGGCGACGGCAAAAACCCGCGGAGAGTGTCCATATAATTGCTATCGCAATAAAAGGAATAAAGAGCGATGGCATTGAACATTTACCGAAGGCATATACGACCTTAAGCATACGATCAAATTACATGGACGGATACGATTTAAGTACTAACACTGTTCGCTAGCATTTCCTTGCCCGCCTAATCACAAAGTGGGGCCGACAGCCACCGTCTGCCGTGAAATAAATGTTTAAATAATTCATTCTGCACAAAGCAAGCCCAATTTCGATATTCACCATGATTTATCAATAACTATATCAAACAAGACATTCCAGAGCATAGTTTTAAGCATATGTCTACACCATGTCATTCATTCATTCAAGAACGTTTTATTTCACGTTCTCTTAGTACGTGAAAATCCACAACACTGGTTAGACCCATAACCACTGGTTACTAGGGGGTCTAAATCTGCATTTAAAGGAACAGATGGACTCGAAGGAAGAGATATTACATTAAAATACCTTACATCAAGTGGTATGATGGAATTGCCAAGATATTCGTCACGAGGTGCGTATGATGTGGTTGCCAACAAAGTTTATTACACATGCACACAAAAT